>NW_027591472.1:0-87981 GCF_964213995.1 Mustelus asterias | reverse complement strand
CTTCCAAAATGCATCACTTCGCATTTATCCGGATTAAATTCCAGCTGCCACCCTTCTGCTCAATTTTCCAGCCTATCTATATCCTGCTGTATTGCCCGACAATGCTCATTGCTATCCGCAAGTCCAGCCATCTTCGTGTCATCCGCAAACTTGCTGATAACACCAGTTACACCTTCTTCCAAATCATTTATATATATCACAAATAGCAGAGGTCCCAGTACAGAGCCCTGCGGAACACCACTGGTCACAGACCTCCAGCCGAAAAAAGACCCTTCACCCGCTACCCTCTGTCTCCTATGGCCAAGCCAGTTCTCCACCCATCTAGCCACTTCTCCTTGTATCCCATGAGCCTTAACCTTCTTAACCAACCTGCCATGTGGGACTTTGTCAAATGCCTTACTGAAATCCATATAGACGACATCCACGGCCCTTCCTTCATCAACCGTTTTTGTCACTTCCTCGACTAGACAGGTTGCAATATTAGATCTCCTGTTCGGAAACGAGTTAGGACAAGTGACGGAAGTGTGTGGAGGGGAACACTTTGGTTCCAGTGATCATAATGCCATTAGTTTCAACTTGATCATGGATAAAGATAGATCTGGTCCTCGGGTTGAAGTTCTAAACTGGAAAAAGGCCAAATTTGAAGAAATGAGAAAAGATCTAAAAAGCGTGGACTGGGACAGGCTGTTCTCTGGCAAGGATGTGAATGGTAAGTGGGAGGCCTTCAAAGGAGAAATTTTGAGAGTGCAGAGTTTGTATGTTCCTGTCAGGATTAAAGGCAAAGTAAATAGGAATAAGGAACCTTGGTTCTCGAGGGATATTGGAACTCTGATAAAGAAGAAGAGAGTGATGTATGACATGTATAGGCAACAGGGAGCAAAAAAGATGCTTGAGGAGTATAAAAAGTGCAAGAAACTACTTAAGAAAGAAATCAGGAGGGCTAAAAGAAGACATGAGGTTGCTTTGGCAGACAAGGTGAAGGATAATCCTAAGAGCTTCTACAGGTATATTAAGAGCAAAAGGATAGTAAGGGATAAAATTGGTCTTCTTGAAGATCAGAGTGGTCGGCTATGTATGGAACCAAAAGAAATGGGGGAGATATTAAATGGGTTTTTTGCATCCGTATTTACTAAGGAAACTGGCATGGAGTCTATGGAAATAAGGCAAACAAGTAGGGAGGTCATGGAACCTATACAGATTAAAGGGGAGGAGGTGCTTGCTGTCTTGAGGCAAATCAGAGTAGATAAATCCCCAGGACCGGACAGGGTATTCCCTCGGACCTTGAAGGAGACTAGTGTTGAAATTGCAGGGGCCCTGGCAGGTATATTTAAAATGTCGGTATCCACGGGTGAGGTGCCGGATGATTGGAGGATAGCTCACGTTGTTCCATTGTTTAAAAAAGGCTCAAAAAGTAATGCGGGAAATTATAGGCCGGTAGGTTTGACGTCAGTAGTAGGTAAATTATTGGAAGGAGTACTAAGAGATAGGATTTACAAATATTTGGATGGACAGGGACTTATTAGGGAGAGTCAACATGTCTTTGTGCGTGGTAGGTCATGTTTAACCAATCTATTAAAATTGTTTGAGGAGGTTACCAGGAAAGTGGATGAAGGGAAGGCAGTGGATGTTGTCGACATGGACTTCAGTAAGGCCTTTGACAAGGTCCCGCATGGGAGGTTAGTCAGGAAGGTTCAGTCGCTAGGTATACATGGGGAGATAGTAAATTGGATTAGACATTGGCTCAATGGAAGAAGCCAGAGAGTGGTTGTGGAGGATTGCTTCTCTGAGTGGAGGCCTGTGACTAGTGGTGTGGCGCAGGGATCGGTGTTGGGTCCATTGTTGTTTGTCATCTATATCAATGATCTGGATGATAATGTGGTAAATTGGATCAGCAAATTTGCTGATGATACAAAGATTGGAGGTGTAGTGGACAGTGAGGAAGATTTTCAAAGCTTGCAGAGGGATTTGGACCAACTAGAAAAATAGGCTGAAAAATGACAGATGGAGTTTAATGCAGACAAGTGTGAGATATTGCACTTTGGAAGGACAAACCAAGGTAGAACATACAAGGTAACTGGTAGGACACTGAAGAGTGCAGTAGAACAGAGGGATCTGGGAATACAGATACATAATTCCCTAAAAGTGGTGTCACAGGTAGATAGGGTCGTAAAGAGTGCTTTTGGTACATTGGCCTTTATAAATCAAAGTATTGAGTATAAGAGTTGGAATGTTATGGCAAGGTTGTATAAGACATTGGTGAGGCCGAATTTAGAGTATTACAAAGAACAAAGAACAATACAGCACAGGAACAGGCCCTTCGGCCCTCCAAGCCCGCGCCGCTCCCCGGTCCAGGATTGAATCCTGAATCCAGGATCCCCGCCCAATTTTCCAGCCTATCTACATCCTAATATCCTATCCACCGAGCTGTCCCTCACAGCTACGATGCTTTGTTCATCACAACCTATTAACTCACCCCCACCCCCCCATTCCAGACCATGTGATCTCCAGGGAGAGGCGAAAACCCAGAGTGAAAACCCCAGGGCCAATATGGGGAAAAGAAATCTGGGAAATTCCTCTTCGACCCCCTGTGGCGATCGAAACGAGTCCAGGAGATCACACTGGCCCTGATCAGAAAATGCTTCCCAACCCTATTCATTTCCACTTCTGCTTTACGAACACCATCTGAATTCCCTGCCCCCGAGACAGGTTCCCAACTATCCGCAGTCTCGCTCTGTACTGGCACCAGCAAGATGATCATAGAATGAAGCCTTGAAACGAGAAACAAGGAACAATTAGCCCGCGCTGCTCCCTGGTCCAAACTAGACCACTCTTTTGTATCCCTCCATTCCCACTCCGTTCATATAGCTGTCTAGATAAGTCTTAAACGTTCCCAGTGAGTCCGCCTCCACCACCTTGCCCGGCAACACATTCCAGGCCCCCACGACCCTCTGTGTAAAATATGTCCTTCTGATATCTGTGTTAAACCTCCCCCCCTTCACCTTGAACCTATGACCCCTCGTGAACGTCACCACCGACCCGGGGAAAAGCTTCCCACCGTTCACCCTATCTATGCCTTTCATAATTTTATACACCTCTATTAAGTCTCCCCTCATTCTCCGTCTTTCCAAGGAGAACATACCCAGTTTACCCAATCTCTCCTCATAACCAAGCCCCTCCATACCAGGCAACATCCTGGTAAACCTCCTCTGTACTCTCTCCAAAGCCTCCATGTCCTTCTGGTAGTGTGGCGACCAGAACTGGACGCAGTATTCCAAATGCGGCCGAACCAACGTTCTATACATCTGCAACATCGGACCCCAACTTTTATACTCTATGCCCCGTCCTATAAAGGCAAGCATGCCATATGCCTTCTTCACCACCTTCTCCACCTGTGACGTCACCTTCAAAGATCTGTGGACTTGCACACCCAGGTCCCTCTGCGTCTCTACACCCTTTATGGTTCTACCATTTATCGTGTAGCTCCTCCCTACATTATTCCCACCAAAATGCATCACTTCGCATTTATCAGGATTGAACTCCATCTGCCATTTCTTTGCCCAAATTTCCAGCCTATCTATATCCTTCTGTAGCCTCTGACAATGTTCCTCACTATCTGCAAGTCCTGCCAGTTTTGTGTCGTCCGCAAACTTACTGATCACCCCAGTTACTCCTTCTTCCAGATCATTTATATAAATCACAAACAGCAGAGGTCCCAATACAGAGCCCTGCGGAACACCACTAGTCACAGGCCTCCAGCCGGAAAAAGACCCTTCCACTACCACCCTCTGTCTTCTATGACCAAGTAAGAAGTTTAACAACACCAGGTTAGCCAGTTCTCCACCCATCTAGCCACCTCCCCCTATATCCCATGAGATCCAATTGTGTGCAGTTTTGGTCACCTAATTACAGGAAGGATATTAATAAGGTTGAAAGAGTGCAGAGAAGGTTTACAAGGATGTTGCTGGGACTTGAGTTACAGAGAAAGGTTGAATAGGTTGGGACTTTATTCCCTGGAGCGCAGAAGAATGAGGGGAGATTTGATAGAGGTGTATAAAATTATGATGGGTATAGATAGAGTGAATGCAAGCAGGCTTTTTCCACTGAGGCTAGGGGAGAAAATAAATAGAGGGCATGGGTTGAGGGTGAGGGGGGAAAAGTTTAAACGGAATATTAGAAACATAGAAGAAACATAGAAAAACTACAGCACAAAACAGGCCCTTCGGCCCCACAAGTTGTGCCAAACATATATATCCCTACCTTTTAGGCCTACCTATAACCCTCCATCCTATTAAGTCCCATGTACTCATCCAGGAGTCTCTTAAAAGACCCTATTGAGTTTGCCTCCACCACCACTGACTGCAGCCGATTCCACTCGCCCACCACCGTCTGTGTGAAAAACTTCCCCCTAACATTTCCCCTGTACCTACCCCCCAGCACCTTAAACCTGGGTCCTCTCGTAGCAGCCATTTCCACCCTGGGGAAAAGCCTCTGAGAGTCCACCCGATCTATGCCTCTCAATATCTTATATACCTCTATTAGGTCTCCTCTCATCCTACGTCTCTCCAAGGAGAAAAGACCGAGCTCCCTCAGCCTATCCTCATAAGGCATGCCACTCAGTCCAGGCAACATCCTTGTAAATCTCCTCAGCACTCTTTCAATCTTTTCCACATCCTTCCTGTAATGAGGCGACCAGAACTGAGCACAGTACTCCAAGTGGGGTCTGACGAGGGTCTTAAACAGCTGCATCATTATCCCTGGACTCCAAAACTCAATCCCTCGATTGATGAAAGCCAGCACACCATACGTCTTCTTAACCACCTCCTCCAGCTGTGGGGCCGATTTTAGAGTCCTATGGACCCGGACCCCAAGGTCCTTCTGATCCTCTACAGTACTAAGAGTCTTTCCCTTTATATTGTATTCCTTCATCCCATTTGACCTGCCAAAATGGACCATGACGCATTTATCTGGGTTGAAGTCCATCTGCCACTTCTCTGCCCAGTCTTGCATCCTATCTATGTCCCTCTGTAACTTCTGACATCCCTCCATACTATCCACAACCCCACCAACCTTCGTGTCGTTGGCAAACATACCAACCCATCCCTCCACTTCCTCATCCAGGTCATTTATGAAAATACAAACAGCAAGGGTCCCAGAACAGATCTCTGGGGCACACCACTGGTGACCGACCTCCATTTAGAAAAAGACCCATCTATACACACTCTCTGACTCCTTTGGGCAAGCCAGTTCTGGATCCACAGGGCAACAGCCCCTTGGATCCCATGCCCTCTCACTTTTTCTAGAAGCCTTGCATGGGGGATCTTATCGAACGCCTTGCTATAATCCATATAAACCACATCTACCGCTTTCCCTTCGTCACTGTGTTTAGTCACATTTTCTAAGAACTCCACCAGACTCGTAAGGCACGATCTGCCTTTGACAAAGCCATGCTGAGTATTCTTGAGCATACTAAACCTCTCTAAATGCTCATAAATCTTGTCCCTCAGGATCTTCTCCATCAGCTTACCAACCACTGAGGTTAGACTCACCGGTCGGTAATTTCCTATTCCCCTTCTTGAAAATAGGAACCACATCCGCAATCCTCCAATCCTCCGGCACCTCTCCCGTCTCCATCGACGACGCAAAGATCATCGTCAGAGGCTCCACAATCGCTTCCCTCGCCTCCCACAGTAACCTGGGGTACATCCCATCCGGACCCGGCGACTTATCTATCTTGATGCTATTCAAAGATTCCAGCACAACCGCTTTGTTAAAGTCCACATACTCAATCTTTTCAGTCCACCGCAAGCCCACAGTACATCCACCCAGGTCCTTCTCCTCTGTGAAAACCGAGGCAAAATACTCATTAAGCACCTCTGCCATTTCTACTGGTTCCGTACTGATTTTCCCGCCTTCACCTTTTATAGGCCCTATTCCTTCACGTCTCATCCTTTTACTCTTCACATATTTATAGAACGCCTTAGGGTTTTCCTTAATCCTACCTGCCAAGGCCTTCTCGTGACCCCTTCTGGCTCTCCTAATTTCCTTCTTTAGTCCCTTCCTACAAGCCGTATACTCATCTAGATCCCTATCTTCGCCAAGCTCTCTGAACCTTTTGTACGCTTTCCTTTTCTTCTCGACTAGGTCCCGCACAGCTATCGTGCGCCACGGTTCCTTTAACCTACCAACTCCTCCCTGTCTGCTTGGAACATTATCCTGTCGAACTCTAGACAGACATTCCTTGAAAAACTGCCACCTCTCTTCAGTTGATTTCCTCGAGAATACCTCCTTCTAATTTACTTCTCTAAGTTGCTGCCTTATGTCTTCATATTTCCCCTTCCTCCATATAAACGCTTTCCTAGCTTGCCTGATCCTCTCTTTTTCCAATGCAAGCATAAAGGAGATAGAGTTATGATGGCTATACCCAAGATGCTCTCCCACTGAGGGATCTGACACCTGTCCAGGTTCATTGGTCAGTATCAGATCAAGTACAGCCTCTCCTCTTGTCGGCTTGTCGACATGCTGTGTCAGGAAACCCTCCTGAACACACCTAACGAACGCCTCCCCATCCAATCCCCTTACCCTAGGGATATTCCAATCTACGTTTGGGAAATTTAAGTCTCCCATCACAACAACTCTGCTATTATTGCAACTCTCCAGGATCTGTTTCCCTATCTGTTCCTTCCCCCTTCCTTCCCACATCAGCGGTACCAATATGTACCGCTATCTCTGGCTCCTCTCCCTCCCCCCTCAGGATTTCTGGGACTCGACCAGTGACATCCTGGATCCCGGATTCAAGGGAGGCAGACCACCATCTGAGACTCCCGCCTGCCTCTGCAAAAACACCTATCCGACCCCCTTACTGTCGAGCCCCCGGGGGGACTTCTTAGTGGGGGCTTCTTCACAGAGAGAGTGGTGGGAGTGTGGAATGAGCTGCCGGATAAAGTGGTAAATGTGGGGTCACTTTTAACATTTAAGAAAAACTTGGACGGGTTCATGGATGAGAGGGGTGTGGAGGGATATGGTCCAAGTGCAGGTCAGTGGGACTAGGCAGATAAATGGTTCAGCACAGCCAAGAATGGCTAAAAAGCCCATTACTGTGCTGTAATGTTCTAACAAGGTCACCTCTCATTCTTCTGAACTCCAATGAGTACAGACCCAACCTACTCAACCTCTCCTCATAAGAAAATCTCTCCATACCCAAGATCAACCATGTGAACCTTCTCTGGACTGCCTCCAATGTCCGTGCAGGAAGATTTGCTGATGTTGTTGGGGAGAATTTAGACGAGATAGGCAGGGAAGTGGAAACCTGAGAGCAGATTCAGATCAGAGAAATTCAGAGCATGGAGCAGGAGACAAAAAATTAACAAATAACTCTTAAAGACAGGAGTGGCACAGGAACTCGGAGAGTGTGAGAAGATATCTCTGTAAACGCACAGAGTAAAGTAGTTACAAACAATGAGGTAAGGGTTAGAGATAGACGTTTTGGCAACATGATATCATCACTATCATGGAAACTGGGCCAAAGGAAGAGCAAAAATGGCAGCTATATCCCTGGATACAGACAGGAGAGAGAGGGGACTTACAAAAGGTTCAGGGAGCTATGTAATATTAGAAATCTAGAAGAGTATATGACTAGTAGGAAGGAACTTAAGAGGGAAATTAGAAGAGCAAGAAGGGGTCATGAGAAGGCCTTGGCAGACAGGATGAAGGAAAACCCCAAGACATTCTACAAGTATGTTAAGAGCAAGAAGATAAGATGTGAAGGAGTAGGACCTATCAAATGTGATGGTGGGAAAGTCAGTATAGAACCGGTAGAAATAGCAGAGGTACTCAATGAATACTTTGCTTCAGTATTCACATTGGAAAGGGATCTTGGAAGTTGCAGTGCAGACTTGCAGTGGACTGAGAAGATTGAGCGTGTGGACATTAGGAAAGAGGATGTGTTGGAGCTTTTGAAAAGCGTCAAGTTCGATAAATCGCTGGGACCGGATGGGATGTACCCCAGGTTACTGTGGGAAGCGAGGGAAGAGATTGCAGAGCCTCTGGCGATGATCTTTGTGTCATCAATGGAGACAGGAGAGGCTCCGGAGGATTGGAGGATTGCAGATTTGGTTCCGTTATTCAAGAAAGGGAGAAGAGATAGCCCGGGAAATTATAGACCAGTGAGTCTAACCTCAGTGGTTGGTAAGTTGATGGAGAAGATCCTGAGAGGCAGGATTTATGAACATCTGGAGAGGAATAGTATGATCAGAAATAGCCAGCACGGCTTTGTCCAAGGCAGATCATGCCTTACGAGCCTAACTGAATTTTTTGAAGATGTAACTAGACACATAGACGAGGGAAGAGCAGTAGATGTAGTTTATATGGATTTCAGCAAGGCGTTTGATAAGGTGCCCCATACAAGGCTTATTGAGAAAGTGAAGGGGCATGGGATACAAGGGGACATTGCCTTGTGGGTTCAGAACTGGCTTGCCCACAGAAGGCAAAGAGTGGTTGTAGATGGGTCTTTTTCAGTCACCAGTGGAGTGCCCCAGGGATCTTTTCTGGGACCCTTGCTCTTTGTGATTTTTATAAATGACCTGGATGAGGAAGTGGAAGGATGGGTTGGCAAGTTTGCTGATGACACAAAGGTTGGTGGTGTTGTGGATAGTGTAGAGGGATGTCAGCAGTTGCAAAGAGACATAGATAAGATGCAAGACTGGGCGGAGAAGTGGCAGATGGACTTCAACCCAGATAAGTGTGTGGTGGTTCATTTTGGCAGGTCGAATAGGATGAATGAATATAATATGAAGGGTAAGACGCTTGGCAGTGTGGAAGATCAGAAGGATCTTGGGGTCCGGGTTCATAGGACGCTCAAAGCAGCGTCACAGGTAGAGGCTGTGGTTAAGAAGGCGTATGGAATACTGGCCTTCATCAATAGAGGAATTGAGTTTAGAAATCGGGAGATAATGTTGCAGCTGTATAGGATAGGATGTAGAAATAGGATGTATGCGCATTTAGAAAGGAATAAACTCATTAATGATAGTCAGCATGGTTTTGTGAGAGGGACATCATGCCTCACTAACCCGATGGAGTTTTTTGAAGAAGTGACTGGAATGGTTGACGAGGGAAGAGCCGTGGATGTCGTCTATATGGCATTTAGTAAAGCGTTTGACAAAGTCCCTCATGGTAGGTTGGTGCAAAAGGTTGGATCTCATGGGATAAAGGGAGAGGTGGCTAGACGGGTGGAGAACTGGGTGGTCACAGAAGACAGAGGGTGGTAGTGGAAGGGTCTTTTTCCGGCTGGAGGCCTGTGACTAGTGGTGTTCCGCAGGGCTCTGTATTGGGACCTCTGCTGTTTGTGATTTATATAAATGATCTGGAAGAAGGTGTAACTGGGGTGATCAGTAAGTTTGCGGACGACACGAAAATGGCTGGACTTGCAGATAGTGAGGAACATTGTCAGAGGCTACAGAAGGATATAGGTAGGCTGGAAATTTGGGCAAAGAAATGGCAGATGGAGTTCAATCCAGATAAATGCGAAGTGATGCATTTTGGTAGAACTAACGTAGGGGGGAGCTATACGATAAATGGCCGTGGGCGGCACGGTAGCACAGTGGTTAGCACTGCTGCTTCACAGCTCCAGGGTCCCGGGTTCGATTCCCGGCTCGGGTCACTGTCTGTGTGGAGTTTGCACATTCTCCTCGTGTCTGCGTGGGTTTCCTCCGGGTGCTCCGGTTTCCTCCCGCAGTCCAAAGATGTGCGGGTTAGGTTGATTGGCCAGGTTAAAAAAATTGCCCCTTAGAGTCCTGGGATGCGTAGGTTAGAGGGATTAGCGGGTAAAATATGTGGGGGTAGGGCCTGGGTGGGATTGTGGTTGGTGCAGACTCGATGGGCCGAATGGCCTCCTTCTGCACTGTAGGGTTTCTATGATTTCTATGATTTCTATGATTTCTATGATAAAGGGTGTAGATACGCAGAGGGACCTGGGTGTGCAAGTCCACAGATCCTTGAAGGTGACGCCACAGGTGGAGAAGGTGGTGAAGAAGGCATATGGCATACTTGCCTTTAGAAGACGGGGCATAGAGGATAAAAGTTGGGGTCTGAGGTTGCAGATGTATAGAACATTGGTTCGGCCGCATTTGGAATACTGCGTCCAGTTCTGGTCACCACACTACCAGAAGAACGTGGAGGCTTTGGAGAGAGTACAGAGGAGGTTTACCAGGATGTTGCCTGGTATGGAGGGGCTTAGTTATGAGGAGAGATTGGGTAAACTGGGGTTGTTCTCTCTGGAAAGACGGAGGATGAGGGGAGACTTAATAGAGGTGTATAAAATTATGAAAGGCATAGATAGGGTGAACGGTGGGAAGCTTTTCCCCGGGTCGGTGGTGACGTTCCCGAGGGGTCATAGGTTCAAGGTGAAGGGGGGAAGGTTTAACACAGATGTTAGAAGGACATATTTTACACAGAGTGTGGTGGGGGCCTGGAATGCGCTGCCAGGCAAGGTGGTGGAGGCGGACACACTGGGAACGTTTAAGACTTATCTAATAGCCATATGAACAGAGTGGGAATGGAGGGATACAAAAGAATGGTCTAGAACATAGAACATAGAACATTACAGCACAGTACAGGCCCTTCGGCCCTCGATGTTGCGCCGACCAGTGGAACCAATCTAAAGCCCCTCTAATCTACACTATTCCAATATCATCCATATGTTTATCCAATAACCACTTGAACGCTCTCAACGTTGATGAGTCCACCACTGCTGCAGGCAGGGCATTCCACGCCCTTACTACTCTCTGAGTAAAGAACCTACCTCTAACATCTGTCCTATATCTCTCACCCCTCAATTTAAAGCCATGTCCCCTTGTGCTAGCCAACACCATCCGAGGAAAAAGGCTCTCACTATCCACCCTATCTAATCCTCTGATCATCTTGTATGCCCCTATTAAGTCACCTCTTAACCCTCTTCTCTCTAACGAAAACAACCTCAAGCCCCTCAGCCTTTCCTCATACGATTTTCCCACCATACCAGGCAACATCCTGGTAAATCTCCTCTGCACCCTTTCCAACACTTCCACATCTTTCCTATAATACAGCGACCAGAACTGTACGCAATACTCCAAATGCGGCCGCACCAGAGTTTTGTACAGTTGCAGCATGACCTCCTGGCTCCGAAACTCAATCCCTCCACCAATAAAAGCTAACACACCGTACGCCTTCTTAACAACCCTATCAACCTGGGTGCCAACTTTCAGGGATCTATGCACATGGACACCCAGATCCCTCTGTTCATCCACACTACCAAGTATCTTACCATTAGCCCAGTACTCTGTATTCCTGTTACTCCTTCCAAAGTGAATCACCTCACACTTTTCTGCATTAAACTCCATTTGCCACCTCTCAGCCCAGCTCTGCAGCTTATCTATGTCCCTCTGTAACCTGCCACTTCCCTCCGCACTGTCTACAACTCCACCGACTTTAGTGTCATCCGCAAATTTACTAATCCATCCTTCGACGCCCTCATCCAAGTCGTTAATAAAATGACAAACAGCAGTGGCCCCAAAACAGATGCTTGCGGTACACCACTAGTAACTGAACTCCAGGATGAATATTTCCCATCAACCACCACCCTTTGTTTTCTTACAGCTAGCCAATTCCTGATCCAAACCACTAAATCACCCTCAATCCCATGTGTCCGTATTTTCTGCAAAAGCTTACCATGGGGAACCTTATCAAACGCTTTGCTGAAATCCATATACACCACATCAACCGATTTACCCTCATCCACCTCTTTGGTCACCTTCTCAAAGAACTCAATAAGGTTTGTGAGGCACGACCTACCCTTCACAAAACCGTGCTGACTATCCCTAATCAAATTATTCCTTTCTAGGTGATTATAAATCCTATCTCTTATAATCCTTTCCAATACTTTGCCCACAACAGAAGTAAGGCTCACCGGTCTATAATTACCAGAGTTGTCTCTACTCCCCTTCTTGAACAAGGGGACAACATTTGCTATCCTCCAGTCTTCTGGCACTGTTCCTGTAGACAATGACGACACAAAGATCAAAGCCAAAGGCTCTGCAATCTCCTCCCTAGCCTCCCAGATAATCCTAGGATAAATCCCATCCGGCCCAGGGACTTATCTATTTTTACCCTTTCCAGAATTGCTAACACCTCCTCCTTATGAACATCAATCCCATCCAGTCCAACAGCCTGCATCTCCGTACTCCCCTCAACAACACTGTCCCTCTCCAGTGTGAATACCGATGAAAAATATTCATTTAGTGCCTCTCCTATCTCTTCAGACTCCACGCACAACTTCCCACTCCTGTCCTTGACTGGCCCTAATCTTACCCTAGTCATTCTTTTACTCCTGACATACCTATAGAAAGCTTTAGGGTTTTCCCTGATCCTACCTGCCAAAGACTTCTCATGTCCCCTCCTGGCTCTTCTTAACTCTTTCTTTAGGTCCTTCCTGGCTAACTTGTAACTCTCAAGCGCCCTAACTGAGCCTTCACGTCTCATCTTCACATAAGTCTCCTTCTTCCTCTTCACAGGAGATTCAACCTCCTTAGTAAACCACGGTTCCCCTCACACGTCTGCTTCCTCCCTGCCTGACAGGTACATATTTATCAAGGATGCGTAGTAGCTGTTCCTTGAACAAGTTCCACATTACAATTGTGCCCATCCCCTGCAGTTTCCTTCCCCAACCTATGCCAGCTAAATCTCGCCTAATCGCATCATAATTTCCTTTTCCCCAGCTATAACTCTTGCCCTTTGGTATATACCTCTCCTTTTCCATTGCTAAGGTAAACGTAATCGAATTGTGGTCACTGTCATCAAAGTGCTCACTTACCTCCAAATCTAACACCTGGCCTGGTTCATTACCCAGTACCAAATCCAATGTGGCCTCGCCTCTTGTTGGTCTATCTACATACTGTGTCAGGAAACCCTCCTGCACAAATTGGACAAAAACCGACCCCTCTAAAGTACTCGAACTATAGCTTTTCCAGTCAATATTTGTAAAGTTAAAGTCCCCCATAACAACTATCCTGTTACTTTCGCTCCTATCCAGAATCATCTTTGCAATCTTTTCCTCTACATCTCTGGAACTTTTCGGAGGTCTATAAAAAACTCCCAACAGGGTGACCTCTCCTTTCCTGTTTCTAACCTCAGCCCAAACTACCTCAGTAGACGAGTCCTCATCAAATGTCCTTTCTGCCACCGTAATACTGTCCTTGACTAACAATGCCACACCTCCCCCTCTTTTACCATCTTCCCTGCACTTACTGAAACATCTAAACCCTGGAACCTGCAACAACCATTCCTGTCCCTGCTCTATCCATGTCTCCGAGATGGCCACAACATCGAAATCCCAGGTACCAACCCATGCTGCAAGTTCACCCACCTTATTCCGGATGCTCCTGGCGTTGAAGTATACACACTTCAAACCACCTGCCTGCCTGCCAGTACACTCCTGCGACTCTGAAACCTCATCCATGACCTCACTACTCTCAACCTCCTGTACACCGGAGCTACAATTCAGGTACCCACCCCCCTGCTGAATTAGTTTAAACCCTCCCGAAGAGCATTAGCAAATTTCCCTCCCAAGATATTGGTACCCCTCTGGTTCAAGTGCAGACCATCCTGTTTGTAGAGGTCCCACCTACCCCAGAAAGAGCCCCAATTGTCCAGGTATCTGAATCCCTCCCTCCTGCACCATCCCTGTAACCTGGTCTAGTTTGGACCAGGGAGCGGTGCGGGCTTGGAGGGCCGAAGGGCCTGTTCCTGTGCTGTATTGTTCTTTGTTCTTTGTTTGACCCTGGTCAGACCCCACCTGGAGTACTGTGCCCTGTTCTGGTCGCCTCATTACAGAAAGGATGTGAAAGCCATAGAAAGGGTGCAGAGGAGCTTTACAAGGATGTTGCCTGGATTAGGTGGCATGCCTTATGAGGATAGGTTGAGAGAGACCTTGGAGAGGCGAAGGATGAGAGGTGTATAAGATGTTGAGAGGTATTGATAGAGTGGATTCTCAGAGGCTTTTACCCAGGGCTGAAATGGTTGCCACAAGAGGTCACAGGTTTAGGGTGCTGGGGAGTAGGTACAGAGGAGATGTTAGGGATAAGTTTTTCACTCAGAGAGTGGTGGGTGCGTGGAATCGGCTGCCGGTAGTGGTGGTGGAGGCGGATTCGACAGGGTCTTTTAAGAGACTTTTGGAAACGTTCATGGAAGTTTGTAAGATAGAGGGTTATAGGTAAGCCTCGTAGGTAGGGACATGTTCGGCGCAACTTGTGGGCTGAAGGGCCTGTTTGTACTGTAGCTTTTCTATGTTCTATGTGCTATGTTCTATGCCGAATGCCGCCTTCACCACTTTGTCCACCTGTAACTCCACTTTCAAGGAGTTCTGACCCTAAAACCCTCGATCTCTTTGTTCTGTAACTCTCCCCAATGCCCTACCATTAAATGAGTAAGTCCTGCCCTGGTTCGATTGACCAAAATGCATCACCTCCCATTTATCTAAATTAAACTCCATCTGCCATTCGTCAGCCCACTGGCCCAATTGATCAAGATCCCATTGCAATCCTCGATAACCTTCTTCACTGTCCACTATGCCACCAATCTTGGTGTCATCTGCAAACTTACTAACCATGGCTTCTTTATTCTCATCCAAATCATTAATATAAATGACAAATAACAGTGGACCCAGCACCGATCCCTGAGGCACACCGCTGGTCACAGACCTCCAGTTTGAAAAACAATTTTCTTCAACCACCCTCTGGCTTCTGTCAAGAAGCCAATTTTGTATCCATTTAGATATCTCACCCTGGATCCCGTGAGATTTAACCTTATGCAACAACCTACCATGCAGTACCTTGTCAAAGGCCTTGCTAAAGTCCATGTAGACAACATCAACTGCACTGCCCTCATCTACCTTCTTGGTTACCCCTTCAAAAAACCCCTCAAAATTTGTGAGACATGATTTTCCACTCACAAAACCATGCTGACTGTCCCTAATCAGTCCTTGCGTCTCTAAATGTCTGTAGATCCTGTCTCTCAAAATACCTTCCAACAATTTACCCACCACAGATGTGAGGCTCACTGGCCTGTAGTTCCCAGGCTTTTCCCTGCAGCCCTTTTTAAACAAAGGCACAACATTTGCCACTCTCCAATCTTCAGGCACCTCACCCGTGAATATTCTCTCACCATTTAGACATTTTTTATCTTCCTGACAAAATGGACAATTTCACATTTTACACAATTGTGGTGAACCATCGTTGGTTACCACTGGGGGTTGTTATTATGTTACTGTTGGGCTAGGGTGTTGTCACTGTGGGGGTTGTACAATGTTGTTGGGTTAGGCTGTTTACCTGTTATAAGTGTTATCATGGCACATCCCGGTGGGGCCCCGCCTCCGGTGGCGAGGTATAAGACCCTCTGCTCCGGCAGGACCCCTTCAGTCTGAACTGGTGTATTCGTGTTAGTAGTTCCATTGTTAGACAATAAAAGCCTTCAATACTGAAGCCTTGTTCCACGTGCTTGATTGTCGCGCATCAATTTTATTGTCTAACAGAAAACTCTCAGCTGTACAAAAAAAAAAGAGTATGGAACAGATCTTGAAACCAGATCATCTGGCGCTGGACCCACGTGCGGTCGGTGCCGCTAACACCTTCGACCACTGGTGGAAGTGTTTCGAAGACTACCTGGCTGCCTCTGTAGCTATTACTACAGACAGTGACAAACTCCAAGTCCTCCACGCAAGGGTAAGCGACACGATTTATCTCGCGATTCGTGCGGCTCCCACTTACCCGAGGGCCGTCAAGCTCCTGAAGAAACGATACACGAAACCACCCAACGAGATACACGCTCGTTACCTCCTCGCTACACGACGTCGGCAGTCGGGCGAAACCATGGAGGACTACGCCAATGAGCTCCTGCAGCTTGCCAGGGGTTGCGATTGTAAAGACGTATCAGCCGAACAATACATGTACGACCTTGCCCGAGACGCGTTCGTAGCAGGGGTAGGGTCCTCGTACATCCGGCTTAAATTGCTGGAAAAGGGGAACCTCGACTTGACCCAAGCGATGGAGATGGCTGAGATGCTGGAAGCGGCGTCGAAAAGCTTGGCTCTGTACCCCGAGGACCACGTGGAGTCAACGTGGCAGGAGCAAGCTCAGCTCCCTCCTCGCCCCGCAAACCTGCGCTCCCAGATCGATCCGACGACGGCGGCAGCTCCAGGTGGCCAGCGATGCTATTTTTGCGGTGGGGCCAAGCATCCACGGCAACAGTGTCCGGCAAGAACGGCAATCTGCAGCCAGTGCGGTAAAAAAGGCCACTACGGCAAAGTCTGCAGGTCAAAGTCTAAAAACGGCAGTGCAGCTTGTAACCCTCCAGAACGGAGACAATCTCCTTCGGCGTCGCAGTACCCACGAGGTCCGACCACGTGCGAACCCAGGACGGCGCCATCGTGGCTGACGGAGGAGGAGGAAGACCACCAGGAGTCGCTGCGTTTGGCGCCCTCGCCCACGTGCGATTCATGGGGGCGGCCATCATGGTCCACGACGACTAGGAGCGACCAGCAGGGGTCCTCAGCATCAACATCGGCGGCATGCAGTGACGCCCAGGGGCCAACGGTGGCGTCGATCTCCCTGGACCAGACTAAGCACCACAGGCTTGAGAATTCAATGATGGATATAAAGGTAAATGGTCGAACTGTGAATTGTCTGTTTGACAGTGGGAGCACCGAAAGTTTCATACACCCTGAAACTGCTAAAAGGTGTGGACTCCGGGTTCTTCCTGCCAAGCAGACAATTTCCATGGCATCACGGTCCCGGTCTGTACCGATCCAAGGACGATGTATGGTAACTCTAGAGGTACAGGGCACAATTTATGAGCAATACAGGCTCCTTGTGTTACCTCACCTTTGTGCGCCAATTCTCCTCGGACTAAATTTTATGGTCCACATGAAGAGTGTGATCCTACAGTACGGTGGGCCACTCCCTTCACTGGCAGTAGGGAATCAGCCGCAGCCTCCAAATTGCCCAAAGCGCCCCGCATGCAATCTTTCCACTCTGAAAATCACTACACCATCCCTATTTAAGAATCTGGTACCAGGCTGCAAGCCCATCGCTACTAAAAGTAGGCGTTACAGCGCTGAGGACCGGATCTTTATTAGATCTGAGGTTCAGCGGCTCCTCAAGGAAGGGATCATACAGGCCAGTGCTAGTCCGTGGAGAGCGCAGGTCGTGGTAGTCAAAAGCGGGAACAAACCTCGGATGGTCATCGACTACAGTCAGACCATTAATCGTTATACGCAGCTGGATGCGTATCCTCTCCCGCGCATTTCTGATATGGTCAATCAGATTGCGCAGTACCGAGTGTTCTCTACCATAGACCTTAAGTCCGCCTACCATCAGCTCCCCATCCGCCCATATACGGCTTTTGAGGCGGATGGTCGTCTATACCAATTCCTCAGGGTTCCATTTGGTGTCACCAATGGGGTCTCGGTCTTCCAGCGTGCTATGGACCGAATGGTGGACCAGAGCGGGTTGCGGGCTACCTTCCCGTACCTGGATAACGTCACCATCTGCGGCCATGACCAGCAGGACCATGACACGAATCTCCAACACTTTCTGCGCACCGCATCTCGCCTGAACCTGACCTATAACAGGGAGAAGTGCGTATTCCGTACGCGCAGGTTAGCCATCCTCGGATACGTGGTGGAAAACGGGGTCATTGGCCCTGATCCAGACCGTATGCGCCCCCTTACTGAACTTCCCTTGCCCGCTAGCACGAAAGCACTGAGGAGATGCCTCGGGTTCTTTTCGTACTATGCGCAGTGGGTCCCCAACTACGCGGACAAAGCTCGTCCGCTCATCAAGTCCACGACCTTCCCACTTACGCCGGAGGCCCAATTGGCCTTCAAGGCTTTGAAAAGCGACATTTCGAAAGCCACGATGCACGCGGTGGATGAATCCATCCCTTTCCAGGTGGAGAGTAATGCATCTGATTTCGCCCTAGCCGCCACACTAAACCAGGCAGGCAGGCCCGTCGCGTTCTTTTCCCGCACCCTTCAAGGCCCCGAAATTCGGCACTCAGCGGTGGAGAAGGAGGCTCAGGCCATTGTGGAGGCAGTCAGACACTGGCGCCATTACCTGGCGGGGAAGCGGTTCACTCTGATCACGGATCAACGATCCGTGGCGTTTATGTTCAGCAACACGCAGAGGGGCAAGATCAAGAACGATAAGATCTTGCGGTGGAGAATTGAGCTCTCCACCTATAATTACGATATTATGTATCGTCCAGGGAAGCTCAATGAGCCCTCGGATGCCCTCTCGCGCGGAACATGCGCCATCATGCAGGAGGACCGCTTGAAGGCCCTCCACAATGACCTGTGTCATCCTGGAGTCACCCGACTCTACCATTTCATCAAAGCCCGCAACCTGCCCTACTCGGTGGAGGATGTCAGGTCAGTGACGAGAAGCTGTCGGATTTGCGCAGAATGCAAACCACACTTTTATCGACCAGACCGGGCACAATTGGTCAAGGCCACTCGCCCTTTTGAGAGGCTGAGTGTGGATTTTAAGGGCCCCCTTCCCTCAACGGACCGGAATGTCTATTTCCTCAACATAATAGACGAGTACTCCCGGTTCCCGTTTGTTGTCCCCTGTGCGGACACGTCGACTGCCACCGTCATCAAGGCATTCAGTGAGCTTTTTACCCTGTTCGGGTACCCCTGCTACATTCATAGCGACAGGGGCTCGTCGTTCATGAGCAACGACTTGAGGCAATTCCTGCTCTCATTCGGGATTGCCTCTAGTAGAACCACGAGCTACAACCCTAGGGGTAACGGACAGGTGGAAAGGGAGAATGCTACAGTCTGGAAGGCTGTCCTACTGGCACTGAAATCCAGGGGCCTTCCAGTCTCCCGTTGGCAGGAGGTCCTTCCAAATGCGCTCCATTCTATCCGCTCCCTCCTGTGTACGGCAACCAATGCTACTCCCCACGAGAGGATGTTCTCATTCCCTCGGAAGTCGTCCTCGGGGATCTCATTACCAGCCTGGTTGACGTACCCAGGACCCGTCCTTCTGCGGCGACATGTGAGGGCTCGCAGGTCCGACCCCTTGGTCGAACCGGTCCAACTCCTCCACGCCAACCCTCAGTATGCCTATGTGGCATATCCTGACGGGCGAGAGGACACTGTCTCCATTAGAGACCTGGCGCCCGCAGGGGACGTAGCAACTCCTGTCGCTCCCATTCCCCCGTCACGAATCCACTACTCCTCATTGCTTCCCCAGACGTGGCGCGGTCAGCACCGGGACCAGTGCATAACAGTTCTACTCCCATGTACAGCTTGCCTGAGACTCGGAGATCGGCGCCACCAGCGAAGGTTCCAGGATCCCCTGCACCATCGCCTCACCAGGGCCAACCGGCCCGGGAGTCCTTGAGGGGACAGCCGGACGTTGTTTTGGAGAGAACGCCACCGCAAGCACCTGCTCCGGTTTCGCAACCGGTGTTGGGGAGATCACAGCGTCGGTGCGGTCCTCCAGACCGTCTGGACTTGTGAATTCTGTACATATGACCTGTTTTTTTTGCACCCCGCCGCCTTTTGTTTTTAAAGGAGGGGTGAATGTGGTGAACCATCGTTGGTTACCACTGGGGGTTGTTATTATGTTACTGTTGGGCTAGGGTGTTGTCACTGTGGGGGTTGTACAATGTTGTTGGGTTAGGGTGTTTACCTGTTATAAGTGTTATCATGGCACATCCCGGTGGGGCCCCGCCTCCGGTGGCGAGGTATAAGACCCTCTGCTCCGGCAGGACCCCTTCAGTCTGAACTGGTGTATTCGTGTTAGTAGTTTCATTGTTAGACAATAAAAGCCTTCAATACTGAAGCCTTGTTCCACGTGCTTGATTGTCGCGCGTCAACAATATTCCCTATTTGCCAGATCTTTAGCCAATCACCTAACCTTTCTACATGCCTTTGTAACCTTCTTACATCCTCTTCACATCTCACTATCCTCCCTATCTTTGTGCCATCAGTAAATGTAGCAATCGTACCTTCAGTCCCTTCATCCGAGCCATTTATATAAACTGGAAACAGTTGAGGTCCCAGCGCTGAACCCTGTGGCACATCTCTTGTTATATCTTGCCAACTAGGAAAAGACCCATTTTGCCTACTCTCTGTTTACTGCTAGCCAGCCAACCTTCTCTCCGTGTCAATATGTTACCCCCTAACCATCAACTTTTATTTTTCACAATCACCTTTGATGTGCAGGCTCGTAGGGACGATGGCCGACTCCTGCACCTATTTTCTGTACATTTGCGTAGTTTGCATAGCCCCTCCTCATTCTTCTGATCAAACTTGTCACTTCATGTTTCCCCTGTTGAAATGCATCGGATTTCTCTGGAAGAATGGAAGGATGGAGTTCACAGCTTCAGTTTATTGAAAGAAACACTTGGGTTACAGAGAGAGAGAGCAGACAGAGCTAGGACTGGGTATCTCTTCTGGGATCTACCTCAGGATGAATGTTAAACAGCTTCAGAAGAGAAGCTGGGGAGGAGCAGGAGCTTGTGATTTATTTAAATGATTCCCATTATCCGTCCATGAACAGATAATAGCACTCACAGACACTAAACGGGAATCAGTGTGGGAGCTGCCATCATGTGACAACACACTGCTAAACACCAGCGTGTTGAGAATTCCACTTCGAATATTAGTGTACACCGCGTAAAATTCAGGAGACAGAGTTCTACCGCAGTAAATTCTGCAATCCGACTGACTCCAACATTACAAAATAACAGCTTCACACAGCAACTTCCAGGAACCACAGTGCACTCTCAGATCATTAATAGTCGGTGTGTGTCAGTGTCAGCTCCTGTACGGTCCGTGTGTGTCTCAGTGTCAGCTCCTGTACGGTCCGTGTGTGTGTCAGTGTCAGCTCCTGTACGGTCCGTGTGTGTCTCAGTGTCAGCTCCTGTACGGTCCGTGTGTGTGTCAGTGTCAGCTCCTGTACAGTCCATGTGTGTGTGTCAGTGTCAGCTCCTGCACGGTCCGTGTGTGTGTCAGTGTCAGCTCCTGTACAGTCCATGTGTGTGTGTCAGTGACAGCTCCTGTACGGTGCGTGTGTGTGTCAGTGTCAGCTCCTGTCCGGTCCATGTGTGTGTGTCAGTGACAGCTCCTGTACGGTGCGTGTGTGTCTCAGTGTCAGCTCCTGTACGGTCCGTCTGTGTGTCTCAGTGTCAGCACCTGTACGGTCCGTGTGTGTGTCACAGTGTCAGCTCCTGTACGGTCCGTGTGTGTCTCAGTGTCAGCTCCTGTACGGTCCGTGTGTGTGTCTCAGTGTCAGCACCTGTACGGTCCGTGTGTGTCTCAGTGTCAGCACCTGTACGGTCCGTGTGTGTCTCAGTGTCAGCTCCTGTACGGTCCGTGTGTGTGTGTCAGTGTCAGCTCCTGTACGGTCCGTGTGTGTCTCAGTGTCAGCTCCTGTACGGTCCGTGTGTGTGTCTCAGTGTCAGCACCTGTACGGTCCGTGTGTGTGTCTCAGTGTCAGCTCCTGTACGGTCCGTGTGTGTGTCTCAGTGTCAGCACCTGTACGGTCCGTGTGTGTGTCTCAGTGTCAGCTCCTGTACAGTCCATGTGTGTGTCTCAGTGTCAGCTCCTGTACGGTCCGTGTGTGTGTCCCAGTGTCAGCACCTGTACGGTCCATGTGTGTGTCTCAGTGTCAGCACCTGTACGGTCCGTGTGTGTGTCAGTGTCAGCACCTGTACGGTCCGTGTGTGTGTCCCAGTGTCAGCACCTGTACGGTCCATGTGTGTGTCTCAGTGTCAGCACCTGTACGGTCCGTGTGTGTCTCAGTGTCAGCTCCTGTATGGTCCGTGTGTGTGTCCCAGTGTCAGCACCTGTACGGTCCATGTGTGTG
The DNA here is from genome assembly GCF_964213995.1 of Mustelus asterias. Classification (NCBI taxonomy): domain Eukaryota; kingdom Metazoa; phylum Chordata; class Chondrichthyes; order Carcharhiniformes; family Triakidae; genus Mustelus; species Mustelus asterias. The sequence goes on along the minus strand of NW_027591472.1, from coordinate 66,079 downwards.
TCTCAGTGTCAGCACCTGTACGGTCCATGTGTGTGTCTCAGTGTCAGCACCTGTACGTTCCGTGTGTGTGTCTCAGTGTCAGCTCCTGTACGGTCCGTGTATGTGTCTCAGTGTCAGCACCTGTACGGTCCGTGTGGGTGTCAGTGTCAGCTCCTGTACAGTCCATGTGTGTGTGTCAGTGTCAGCTCCTGTACGGTGCGTGTGTGTGTCAGTGTCAGCTCCTGTACGGTCCATGTGTGTGTGTCAGTGTCAGCTCCTGTACGGTCCGTGTGTGTCTCAGTGTCAGCTCTTGTACGGTCCGTGTGTGTGTGTCTCAGTGTCAGCTCTTGTACGGTCCGTGTGTGTGTGTCAGTGTCAGCACCTGTATGGTCCGTGTGTGTGTCTCAGTGTCAGCACCTGTATGGTCCGTGTGTGTGTCTCAGTGTCAGCACCTGTACGGTCCGTGTGTGTGTCTCAGTGTCAGCTCCTGTACGGTCCGTGTGTGTCTCAGTGTCAGCTCCTGTACGGTCCGTGTGTGTCTCAGTGTCAGCACCTGTACGGTCCGTGTGTGTGTCTCAGTGTCAGCTCCTGTACGGTCTGTGTGTGTGTCTCAGTGTCAGCACCTGTACGGTCCATGTGTGTGTCTCAGTGTCAGCTCCTGTACGGTCCGTGTGTGTGTCAGTGTCAGCACCTGTACGGTCCGTGTGTGTCTCAGTGTCAGCTCCTGTACAGTCCATGTGTGTGTGTCAGTGTCAGCTCCTGTACGGTCCATGTGTGTGTCTCAGTGTCAGCACCTGTACGGTCCGTGTGTGTGTCTCAGTGTCAGCACCTGTACGGTCCGTGTGTGTGTCTCAGTGTCAGCACCTGTACGGTCCATGTGTGTGTCTCAGTGTCAGCACCTGTACGGTCCGTGTGTGTCTCAGTGTCAGCTCCTGTACGGTCCGTGTGTGTGTCAGTGTCAGCACCTGGACGGTCCGTGTGTGTCTCAGTGTCAGCTCCTGTACAGTCCATGTGTGTGTGTCAGTGTCAGCTCCTGTACGGTCCGCGTGTGTGTCTCAGTGTCAGCTCCTGTACAGTCCGTGTGTGTGTCAGTGTCAGCTCCTGTATGGTCCGTGTGTGTGTGTCAGTGTCAGCTCCTGTACGGTCCGTGTGTGTGTGTCAGTGTCAGCTCCTGTACGGTCCGTGTGTGTGTCAGTGTCAGCTCCTGTACGATCCGTGTGTGTGTCAGTGTCAGCTCCTGTACGGTCCGTGTGTGTGTCTCAGTGTCAGCTCCTGTACGGTCCGTGTGTGTGTCAGTGTCAGCTCCTGTACGATCCGTGTGTGTGTCAGTGTCAGCTCCTGTACGGTCCGTGTGTGTGTGTCAGTGTCAGCTCCTATACGGTCCGTGTGTGTGTCTCAGTGTCAGCTCCTGTACGGTCCGTGTGTGTGTCTCAGTGTCAGCTCCTGTACGATCCGTGTGTGTGTGTATCAGTGTCAGCTCCTATACGGTCCGTGTGTGTGTCTCAGTGTCAGCTCCTGTACGGTCCGTGTGTGTGTCTCAGTGTCAGCGCCTGTACGGTCCGTGTGTGTGTCTCAGCGTCAGCTCCTATACGGTCCGTGTGTGTGTCTCAGTGTCAGCTCCTGTACGGTCCGTGTGTGTGTGTCAGTGTCAGCTCCTATACGGTCCGTGTGTGTGTCTCAGTGTCAGCTCCTGTACGGTCCGTGTGTGTGTCTCAGTGTCAGCTCCTATACGGTCCGTGTGTGTGTCTCAGTGTCAGCTCCTGTACGGTCCGTGTGTGTGTCAGTGTCAGCTCCTATACGGTCCGTGTGTGTGTCTCAGTGTCAGCTCCTATACGGTCCGTGTGTGTGTCTCAGTGTCAGCTCCTATACGGTCCGTGTGTATGTCTCAGTGTCAGCTCCTGTACGGTCTGTGTGTGTGTCTCAGTATCAGCTCCTGTACGGTCCGTGTGTGTGTCTCAGTGTCAGCTCCTGTACGATCCGTGTGTGTGTGTATCAGTGTCAGCTCCTGTACGATCCGTGTGTGTGTCTCAGTGTCAGCTCCTATACGGTCCGTGTGTGTGTCTCAGTGTCAGCTCCTGTACGGTCCGTGTGTGTGTCTCAGTGTCAGCTCCTGTACGGTCCATGTGTGTGTATCAGTGTCAGCTCCTGTACGATCCGTGTGTGTGTCTCAGTGTCAGCTCCTATACGGTCCGTGTGTGTGTCTCAGTGTCAGCTCCTGTACGGTCCGTGTGTGTGTGTCAGTGTCAGCTCCTGTATGGTCCGTGTGTGTGTCTCAGTGTCAGCTCCTGTATGGTCCGTGTGTGTGTCTCAGTGTCAGCACCTGTATGGTCCGTGTGTGTGTCTCAGTGTCAGCACCTGTATGGTCCGTGTGTGTGTCTCAGTGTCAGCACCTGTACGGTCCGTGTGTGTGTCTCAGTGTCAGCTCCTGTACGGTCCGTGTGTGTCTCAGTGTCAGCTCCTGTACGGTCCGTGTGTGTCTCAGTGTCAGCACCTGTACGGTCCGTGTGTGTGTCTCAGTGTCAGCTCCTGTACGGTCTGTGTGTGTGTCTCAGTGTCAGCACCTGTACGGTCCATGTGTGTGTCTCAGTGTCAGCTCCTGTACGGTCCGTGTGTGTGTCAGTGTCAGCACCTGTACGGTCCGTGTGTGTCTCAGTGTCAGCTCCTGTACAGTCCATGTGTGTGTGTCAGTGTCAGCTCCTGTACGGTCCATGTGTGTGTCTCAGTGTCAGCACCTGTACGGTCCGTGTGTGTGTCTCAGTGTCAGCACCTGTACGGTCCGTGTGTGTGTCTCAGTGTCAGCACCTGTACGGTCCATGTGTGTGTCTCAGTGTCAGCACCTGTACGGTCCGTGTGTGTCTCAGTGTCAGCTCCTGTACGGTCCGTGTGTGTGTCAGTGTCAGCACCTGGACGGTCCGTGTGTGTCTCAGTGTCAGCTCCTGTACAGTCCATGTGTGTGTGTCAGTGTCAGCTCCTGTACGGTCCGCGTGTGTGTCTCAGTGTCAGCTCCTGTACAGTCCGTGTGTGTGTCAGTGTCAGCTCCTGTATGGTCCGTGTGTGTGTGTCAGTGTCAGCTCCTGTACGGTCCGTGTGTGTGTGTCAGTGTCAGCTCCTGTACGGTCCGTGTGTGTGTCAGTGTCAGCTCCTGTACGATCCGTGTGTGTGTCAGTGTCAGCTCCTGTACGGTCCGTGTGTGTGTCTCAGTGTCAGCTCCTGTACGGTCCGTGTGTGTGTCAGTGTCAGCTCCTGTACGATCCGTGTGTGTGTCAGTGTCAGCTCCTGTACGGTCCGTGTGTGTGTGTCAGTGTCAGCTCCTATACGGTCCGTGTGTGTGTCTCAGTGTCAGCTCCTGTACGGTCCGTGTGTGTGTCTCAGTGTCAGCTCCTGTACGATCCGTGTGTGTGTGTATCAGTGTCAGCTCCTATACGGTCCGTGTGTGTGTCTCAGTGTCAGCTCCTGTACGGTCCGTGTGTGTGTCTCAGTGTCAGCGCCTGTACGGTCCGTGTGTGTGTCTCAGCGTCAGCTCCTATACGGTCCGTGTGTGTGTCTCAGTGTCAGCTCCTGTACGGTCCGTGTGTGTGTGTCAGTGTCAGCTCCTATACGGTCCGTGTGTGTGTCTCAGTGTCAGCTCCTGTACGGTCCGTGTGTGTGTCTCAGTGTCAGCTCCTATACGGTCCGTGTGTGTGTCTCAGTGTCAGCTCCTGTACGGTCCGTGTGTGTGTCAGTGTCAGCTCCTATACGGTCCGTGTGTGTGTCTCAGTGTCAGCTCCTATACGGTCCGTGTGTGTGTCTCAGTGTCAGCTCCTATACGGTCCGTGTGTATGTCTCAGTGTCAGCTCCTGTACGGTCTGTGTGTGTGTCTCAGTATCAGCTCCTGTACGGTCCGTGTGTGTGTCTCAGTGTCAGCTCCTGTACGATCCGTGTGTGTGTGTATCAGTGTCAGCTCCTGTACGATCCGTGTGTGTGTCTCAGTGTCAGCTCCTATACGGTCCGTGTGTGTGTCTCAGTGTCAGCTCCTGTACGGTCCGTGTGTGTGTCTCAGTGTCAGCTCCTGTACGGTCCATGTGTGTGTATCAGTGTCAGCTCCTGTACGATCCGTGTGTGTGTCTCAGTGTCAGCTCCTATACGGTCCGTGTGTGTGTCTCAGTGTCAGCTCCTGTACGGTCCGTGTGTGTGTGTCAGTGTCAGCTCCTGTATGGTCCGTGTGTGTGTCTCAGTGTCAGCTCCTATACGGTCCGTGTGTGTGTCTCAGCGTCAGCTCCTATACGGTCCGTGTGTGTGTCTCAGTGTCAGCTCCTATACGGTCCGTGTGTGTGTCTCAGTGTCAGCTCCTGTACGGTCCATGTGTGTGTCTCAGTGTCAGCTCCTGTACGGTCCATGTGTGTGTCTCAGTGTCAGCTCCTGTACGGTCCGTGTGTGTGTCAGTGTCAGCTCCTGTACGGTCCGTGTGTGTGTGTCAGTGTCAGCTCCTGTACGATCCGTGTGTGTGTATCAGTGTCAGCTCCTGTCCGATCCGTGTGTGTGTATCAGTGTCAGCTCCTGTACGATCCGTGTGTGTGTCTCAGTGTCAGCTCCTGTACGGTCCGTGTGTGTGTGTGTGTCAGTGTCAGCTCCTGTACGGTCCGTGTGTGTCTCAGTGTCAGCTCCTGTACGGTCCGTGTATGTGTGTGTCAGTGTCAGCTCCTGTACGGTCCGTGTGTGTGTGTGTCAGTGTCAGCTCCTGTACGGTCCGTGTGTGTGTGTCAGTGTCAGCTCCTGTACGGTCCGTGTGTGTGTCAGTGTCAGCTCCTGTACGGTCCGTGTGTGTGTCTCAGTGTCAGCTCCTGTACGGTCTGTGTGTGTGTGTCAGCTCCTGTACGGTCCGTGTGTGTCAGTGTCAGCTCCTGTACGGTCCGTGTGTGTCTCAGTGTCAGCTCCTGTACGGTCCATGTGTGTCTCAGTGTCAGCTCCTGTACGGTCCGTGTGTGTGTCTCAGTGTCAGCTCCTGTACGGTCCGTGTATGTGTCTCAGTGTCAGCTCCTGTACGGTCCGTGTGTGTGTGTCAGTGTCAGTTCCTGTACGGTCGGTGTGTGTGTCAGTGCCAGCTCCTGTACGGTCCGTGTGTGTGTCTCAGTGTCAGCTCCTGTACGGTCCGTGTGTGTCTCAGTGTCAGCTCCTGTACGGTCCGTGTGTGTCTCAGTGTCAGCTCCTGTACGGTCCGTGTGTGTGTCTCAGTGTCAGCTCCTGTATGGTCCGTGTGTGTGTCTCAGTGTCCGCTCCTGTACGGTCCGTGTGTGTGTGTCAGTGTCAGCTCCTGTACGGTCCGTGTGTGTCTCAGTGTCAGCTCCTGTACGGTCCGTGTGTGTGTCTCAGTGTCAGCTCCTGTATGGTCCGTGTGTGTGTCTCAGTGTCAGCTCCTGTACGGTCCGTGTGTGTGTCTCAGTGTCAGCTCCTGTACGGTCCGTGTATGTGTCTCAGTGTCAGCTCCTGTACGGTCCGTGTGTGTGTGTCAGTGTCAGCTCCTGTACGGTCCGTGTGTGTGTCTCAGTGTCAGCTCCTGTACGGTCCGTGTGTGTGTCTCAGTGTCAGCTCCTGTACGTTCCGTGTGTGTCTCAGTGTCAGCTCCTGTACGGTCCGTGTGTGTGTCTCAGTGTCAGCTCCTGTATGGTCCGTGTGTGTGTCTCAGTGTCAGCTCCTGTACGGTCCATGTGTGTGTCTCAGTGTCAGCTCCTGTACGGTCCGTGTGTGTGTCTCAGTGTCAGCTCCTGTACGGTCCGTGTATGTGTCTCAGTGTCAGCTCCTGTACGGTCCGTGTGTGTGTCTCAGTGTCAGCTCCTGTACGGTCCGTGTGTGTGTCAGTGTCAGCTCCTGTACGGTCCATGTGTGTCTCTCAGTGTCAGCTCCTGTACGGTCCGTGTGTGTGTCAGTGTCAGCTCCTGTACGGTCTGTGTGTGTGTCTCAGTGTCAGCACCTGTACGGTCCGTGTGTGTGTCTCAGTGTCAGCTCCTGTATGGTCCGTGTGTGTGTGTGTGTCAGTGTCAGCACCTGTACGGTCCATGTGTGTGTCAGTGTCAGCACCTGTACGGTCCGTGTGATTTTAAAAATTCATTTTGCAGGATATGGATGTCACGCTGGCTAGACCAGTATTCATTGCCCACAGAATCGGGGTCTGTGGCTCAGAAGCGAAAGAGGGGAACCAGGAGAGCAATATTAGTGGGGGATGCAACAGTTAGAGGCACAGACAGGCGGTTCTGTGGGCCTGAACGAGACTCCAGGATGGTAGTCTGCCTCCCTGGTGCCGGGGTCCTGGATGTCTCTGAGCGGGTAGGAAGCATCCTAAAGGGGGTGGGTAACCAGACAGACGTCATTGTCCACATTGGTGCAAATGACGTAGGCAGAAAGAGCAGGGAGGTCCTGAGAGAGCAATTCAGGGAGTTGGGAGTAGGCTAAAAAGCAGGGCCTCTAGGGTAGCGATCTCTGGACTACTCCCAGTGCCACGTGCTAGTGAGGCTAGGAACAGGGAGACTGTACAGCTGAATGCGTGGCTAAAGGGCTGGTGCAGGAGGGAGGGTTTCAAATTCGTGGATCACTGGGAAGTCTTCAAGAGAGGATGGCACCTGTACAAGAAGGATGGGTTGCACCTAAACTGGAGGGGCACGAATATCCTAGCTGGGAGTTTTGCTAGTGTGGTTCGGGTGGGTTTAAACTAATGTGGCAGGGGGGTGGGGATCGGAACAATAGGTCAATAAGCACAGAGGCTGGGGACGAGATTGGGGCCAAGACAAGGCTATCTAAGAGGAAGAGCATTCTGGGGGAGGATGACCTCAGTGGGCCTGGAGGTCTGGAGTGCATCTGCTTCAATGCAAGGAGCGTCACGGGCAAGACAGACGAGCTTAGAGCCTTAATGCTTGCGCGGAACTTGGATGTGGTTGCAGTGACGGAGACTTGGTTAAAAGAAGGACAGGACTGGCAGCTGAATATTCCGGGGTATAAGTGTTTTAGGTGAGACAGAGGAGGGGATAGGAGAGGTGGGGGAGTAGCAATGCTGGTTAGGGAGCATATTACAGCGGTACAGAGGGTGGACAATATGGAAGGGTCAGGTAACGAGTCACTGTGGGTGGAGCTCAGAAACAGGAAGGACGCAGTCACTATGCTGGGGGTGTACTACAGGCCTCCCAACAGCCCACAGGAAGTTGAGGAACGGATATGTAAGGAGATTCTGGACAGGTGCAGAAAAAATAGGCTTGTTGTAGTGGGAGACTTTAATTTCCCTCACATAGACTGGAAATCGCTTAGGGCTGGGGGCCTGGGTGGGGAAGAATTTATAAAATGCGTACAGGAAGGTTCTTTGGAACAATATGTTGACAGTCCAACTAGAGAGGGGGCTATACTGGACCTAGTACTGGGGAATGAGCCCGGTCAGGTCATCAAAGTTTCAGCAGGGGAACATGTGGCAAATAGTGACCACAATTCTGTAAACTTTAGGATAGTAATGGAAGAAGATGAGTGTTGTCCTATGGGTAACGTACTGAATTGGGGGAAGGCTAACTACAGCCGGATTAGGCAGGATTTGGTGGCTGTTGATTGGGAGAGGCTGTTCGAGGGTAAATCCACATCTGGCATGTGGGAGTCTTTTAAGGAGCAGTTGATAGGACTGCAGGACAGGCATGTGCCTGTAAAGAGGAAGGATAGGAAACGTAGGATTCGGGAGCCGTGGATAACCAGTGAAATTGTGGGTCTAATCAAAAAGAAAAAAGAGGCATACATGAGGTCCAGGCAGCTAAAAACAGATGGAGCACTGGAGGAATACAGAGAAAGTAGAAAAGAACTCAAACAGGGAGTTAGAAGGGCAAAAAGGGGTCACGAAATGTCCTTGGCAGACAGGATTAAGGAGAATCCTAAGGCATTTTATACATACGTTAGGAACAAGAGGGTTGTTAGGGAAAGAATCAGACCTCTCAGGGACAACGGAGGGGAATTATGCTTAGAACCAAAGGAAGTAGGAGAGATCCTAAACGAATACTTTGCATCAGTATTCACAAAGGAGAGGGACACGTTGATTGGTAGTGTCTCAGAGAGATGTGTTGACCCGTTAGAAAAAATCTCAATTACAAGGGAGGAAGCGTTAGGTTTTTTAGGAAACATTAAGACAGACAAATCCCCAGGGCCAGATGGCATCTATCCTAGACTCCTCAGGGAGGCGAGAGATGAAATTGCTGGGCCTCTAACAGAAATCTTTGTCTCTTCACTGGACACAGGTGAGGTCCCAGAGGATTGGAGGATAGCAAATGTGGTCCCGTTATTTAAGAAGGGTAGCAAGGATAACCCGGGTAATTATAGGCCGGTGAGCTTGACGTCTGTGGTAGGGAAATTGTTGGAGAAGATTCTTAGAGATAGGATATATGCGCATTTAGAAGTGAATAATCTCATTAGCGATAGGCAGCATGGTTTTGTACGAGGGAGGTCATGCCTCACAAATTTGGTTGAGATTTTTGAGGAGGTGACAAAAAAGATTGACGAGGGAAGGGCCGTGGATGTCGTCTATATGGATTTTAGTAAAGCTTTTGACAAAGTCCCTCATGGCAGGCTGGTGCAAAAGGTTAAATCTCACGGGATAAAAGTTGAGCTAGCTAGATGGGTGGAGAGCTGGCTTAGCCATAGAAGACAGAGGGTAACAGTGAAGGGGTCTTTTTCCGGTTGGAGGTCTGTGACTAGTGGAGTTACAAAGAACAAAGAACAAAGAACAATACAGCACAGGAACAGGCCCTTCGGCCCTCCAAGCCCGTGCCACTCCCTGGTTCAAACTAGACCATTCTTTTGTATCTCTCCATTCCCACTTGCTTCATATGGCTATCCAGATAAGTCTTAAACGTTCCCAGTGTGTCCGCCTCCACCACCTTGCCTGGCAGCGCATTCCAGGCCCCCACCACCCTTTGTGTAAAATATGTCCTTCTGATATCTGTGTTAAACCTCCCCCCCTTCACCTTGAACCTATGACTCCTCGTGAACATCACCACCGACCTGGGGAAAAGCTTCCCACCGTTCACTCTATCTATGCCTTTCATAATTTTTTACACCTCTATTAAGTCTCCCCTCATCCTCCGTCTTTCCAGGGAGAACAACCCCAGTTTACCCAATCTCTCCTCATAACTAAGCCCCTCCATACCAGGCAACATCCTGGTAAACCTCCTCTGTACTCTCTCCAAAGCCTCCACATCCTTCTGGTAGTGTGGCGACCAGAACTGGACGCAGTATTCCAAATGCGGCCGAACCAACGTTCTATACATCTGCAACATCAGACCCCAACTTTTATACTCTATGCCCTGTCCTATAAAGGCAAGCATGCCATATGCCTTCTTCACCACCTTCTCCACCTGTGACGTCACTTTCAAGGACCTGTGGACTTGCACACCCAGGTCCCTCTGCGTATCTACACCCTTTATGGTTCTGCCATTTATCGTATAGCTCCTCCCTACATTATTTCTACCAAAATGCATCCCTTCGCATTTATCTGGATTGAACTCCATCTGCCATTTCTTTGCCCAAATTTCCAGCCTATCTATATCCTTCTGTAGCCTCTGGCAATGCTCCTCACTATCTTCAAGTCCTGCCAATTTTGTGTCGTCCGCAAACTTACTGATCACCCCAGTTACACCTTCTTCCAGATCATTTATATAAATCACAAACAGCAGAGGTCCCAATACAGAGCCCTGCGGAACAACACTAGTCACAGGCCTCCAGCCGGAAAAAGACCCTTCCACTACCACCCTCTGTCTTCTGTGACCAAGCCAGTTCTCCATCCATCTAGCCACCTCCCCCTTTATCCCAGGAGATCCAACCTTTTTCACCAGCCTATCATGAGGGACTTTGTCAAACGCTTTACTAAAGTCCATATAGACGACATCCATGGCCCTTCCCTCGTCAACCATTCTGGTCACTTCTTCAACAAACTCCACCAGGTTAGTGAGGCATGACCTCCCTCTCACAAAACCATGCTGACTATCGTTAATGAGTTTATTCCTTTCTAAATGCGTATACATCCTATCTCTAAGAATCCTCTCCAACAACTTCCCTACCACGGACGTCAAGCTCACCGGCCTATAATTACCCGGGTTATCCTTCCTATCCTTCTTAAATAACGGGACCACATTAGCTATCCTCCAATCCTTTGGGACCTCACCTGTGTCCAGTGACGAGACAAAGATTTGCGTCAGAGGCCCAGCGATTTCATCTCTCGTCTCCCTGAGCAGCCTTGGATAGATTCCATCAGGCCCTGGGGATTTGTCAGTCTTTATATTCTCTAACAAACCTAACACTCCTTAGTGGGACCTCTGCTGTTGTGATATATATAAATGATTTGGAGGAAGATGTAGCTGGTGTGATCAGTAAGTTTGCGGACGACACAAAGATTGCTGGAGTTGCGGATAGTGATGAACATTGTCAGAGAATACAGCAGGATATAGATAGGCTGTAAAATTGGGCGGAGAAATGGCAGATGGAATTTAATCCAGATAAACGCGAAGTGATGCATTTTGGTAGATCTAATGTAAGGGGGAGCTATACAATAAATGGCAGAACCATCAGGAGTATAGACACACAGAGGGATCTGGGTGTACAAGTCCACAGATCCTTAAAGGTGGCAGCACAAGTGGAGAGGGTGGTGAAGAAGGCATATGGCATGCTTGCCTTTATTGGACGGGGCATAGAATATAAAAGTTGGGGTCTGATGTTGCAGTTGTATAGAATGTTGGTTCGGCCACATTTGGAATACTGCGTCCAGTTCTGGTCACCACACTACCAAAAGGACGTGGAGGCTTTGGAGAGAGTACAGAGGAGGTTTACCAGGATGTTGCCTGGTATGGAGGGTCTTAGCTATGAGGAGAGATTGGGTAAACTGGGGTTGTTCTCCCTGGAAAGACGGAGGATGAGGGGAGACCTAATAGAGGTGTATAAAATTATGAAGGGCATAGATAGGGTGAACAGTGGGAAGTTTTTTCCCAGGTCGGAGGTGACGAACACAAGGGGTCACGGGTTCAAGGTGAGGGGGGCAAGGTTCAACACAGATGTCAGAGGGACATATTTTACACAGAGGGTGGTGGGGGCCTGGAATGCACTGCCAAGCAAGGTGATTGAGGCGGACACGCTGGAATCGTTTAAGACTTATCTAGATAACCACATGAACAGACTGGGAATAGAGGGATACAAACGAATGGACTAGTTGGGCAGGCTTGGAGGGCCGAAGGGCCTGTTCCTGTGCTGTATTGTTCTTTGTTCTTTATCCCTAATTGCCCCTTGAGAAGCTGCCTTCTTAAACCTGTTGCAGTCCGTGTGGTGTAGGTACACCCACAGTGCTGTTAGGGAGAGAGTTACAGGATTCTGACCCAGCGACAGTGAAGGAACGGTGATATATTTCTGAGTCGGGATGGTGAGTGACTTGGAGGGGTATGTCCAGGTGTTGGTGTTCCCAGGTATCTGCTGCCCTTGTCCTTCTAGATGGAAGTGGTCATGGGTTTGGAAGGTGTTGCCTAAGGAGCCTTGGTGAGTTCCAGCAGTGTATCTTGTAGATGGTGTACACACTGGCATCTACCCAGCAATGTGGAAAATTGCCCAGGTATGTCCTGTACACAAAAAGCAGGACAAATCCAACCCGGCCAATTACCGCCCAGTCTGCTCTCGATCATCAGTAAAGTGATGGAAGGGGTCATCGACAGCGCTATCAAGCAGCACCTGCTCAGCAATAACCTGCTCAGTAACGCCCAGTTTGGGTTTCGCCAGCGTCACTCAGCTCCTGACCTCATTACAGCCTTGGTTCAAACATGGACAAAAGAGCTGAATTCCGGAGATGAGGTGAGAGCCTTGACATCAAGGCCGCATTCGACCGAGTGTCGCATCAAGGAGCTCCAGAAAAACTGGAGTCAATGGGTATCAGGGGGCAAACTCTCTGCTGGTTGGAGTCATACCCGGTTGTGGTTGTGGAGGGTCAGCTCCAGGACATCACTGCAGGAGTTCCTCAGGGTGGTGCTCTCGGCCCAACAATCTTCAGCTTCTTCATCAATGACCTTCCTTCCATCATGTTTTATCTCACATCACATTTGCTTCTTTTGTAAATCACCTTAGATCTGTGCCCTCTCGTTCTCGATCCTTTTCCGAGTGGGAACAGTTTCTCCCGATCGACTCTGTCCAGCCCCATTGTGATTTTCAACATCTCTATCAAATCTCCTCTTAGCTTCTTCTCTCCAAGGGGAACAGTTCCAACCTCTCCGATCTATCCTCATCACTGAAGTTTCCCATCCCTGGAACCATTCTTGTAAACCTCTTCTGCTCTCTCTCCAATGTGTTCACATCCTTCCTATAGTGTGGCTCCCAGAACGGTTCACAATATTCCAGCCGAGGTCTAACCAGTGTCTTGTGTAAAATCGACAGTAACTCCTTATTCTTGCACTCTGTGCCTCTATTAATAAAACCCAGAATAGTATACACTTTATTCACTGCTCTCTCCAGCTGTCCTGCCACCTTCAGTGATCTCTGCACAGATACACCCCGCTCCCTCCGCTCCTGCCCCCTTCTTAGAATTTTACCCTTTATTTTATATTGTCTCTCCATGATCTTCCTCCCAAGGTGCATCACCTCTCACCTCTCTGCGTTACTCTTCATCTGCCCATAGCCCCATCTTGTCTCTGTCCTTTTGAATTTCTCCACTATCTCCTTCGCAGTTTACAATGTTTCCACGTTGTGTGTCATAAGTTCAGAAGATATAGGAGCAGAATTAGGCCATTCGGCCCATCAAGTCTGTTGATGTGTCATCTGTAGGTTTTAAATTGCCCCCTGTACAACAAGATCCAGACCATTAATATGTATCGGGAAAAGCAATGTCCCCCTGTGGATCCCTGGGGTGGCACGGTAGCACAGTGGTTAGCACTGCTGCTTCACAGCTCCCGGACTCTGGGTTCGATTCCCGGCTTGGGTCACTGTCTGTGTGGAGTTTGCACATTCTCCTCATGTCGGCGTGGGTTTCCTCCGGGTGCTCCGGTTTCCTCCCACAGTCCAAAGATGTGTGGGTTAGGTTGATTGGCCATGCTAAAATTGCCCCTTAGTGTCCTGAGATGTGTAGGTTAGAGGGATTAGCGTGCAGGACATACCTGGGAAATTTTCCACATTGCTGGGTAGATGCCAGTGTGTAGGGATAGGGGGTAGGGCCTGGGTGGGATTGTGGTCGGTGCAGACTCGATGGGCCGAATGGCCTCTTTCTGCACTGTAGGGTTTCTATGATTTCTGTGATTTACCGGAACAACTGTAACCTCTGTTTTTATCGATGTTATTGGTCCCAACATGGACTGAGAAAAAAGAACAAAGAAAATTACAGCACAGGAACAGGCCCTTCGGCCCTCCAAGCCTGCACCGACCATGCTGCCCGACTGAACTAAAACCCCCTACCCTTCCGGGGACCATATCCCTCTATTCCCATCCTATTCATGTATTTGTCCAGATGCCCCTTATCCGCTTCCACCTCCTCTCCCCGGCAGCGTGTTCCAGGCACCCACTACTCTCTGTGTAAAAAATCTGCCTCGTACATCTCCTTTAAACCTTGCCCCTCACACCTTAACCCTGTGCCCCCGATAATTGACTGTCACTGAATATGCTGTTCTCCCTCAGTTCTCTGCAAGCTGTGTGTACATATCTGTATTCTGAATGTGTGTATATGAGTTGTGTATGTCTGCATTCTATAGCCTGTGCATGTACAACCACCTGCTGTGTGTAATTGGTGAGATTATAGCTGATGACCAAGCGCAAACAGAGAAGTGTTTGTTCGTCAATGCTGCCGCCAGGCACAGCTGTCTGATTAGATTCACATCTGTACTTGCCGGCATCGCAGCAACGCCTTTCTCCAGCAGACACTCTGCCCCTCACTCTAAAACCTGATGCCTCCTCCTCCCGCTGTGATCCCAGAGTCTGGACTCAGATATTCCGGCTGGTGTGAACGGATTATTCCACATTCCTGGAATTTGCTGAATTCTCTCTCTTTATGTTGTCAATTGTGGGTTCGAGAATTCTGCACCACTTGAAATGTCAGTCGCGAATATTATCCTTGAGGTGTGTAGTGGGAGTCGGGGAAATTCCCCGATGAGCTGATCCCCCCCTGCCCCCCACCCACCTGGGAGTCAGCATTGCCGAGGGAGGGGGGGTGGGGGGGCGGCGTGGGAGTGGGGCTGAGCTACAGACAGGGCAGCACCCAGGGGGGAGAGGGGGAGGTAGGGGGGAGGTGCTGCTGTCGCTCTGATACGACCCGTCTCAGTGCTGAGTCTTCACTCCAGTGAAAATAACACAAACACTCCCCGTGTCTCACCCCCCACCCCCTCCTCCCCTCCAAACACTCCCCGTGTCTCACCCCCCACCCCCTCCCCCCCTTCCAAACACTCCCCGTGTCTCACCCCCCACCCCCCTCCAAACACTCCCCGTGTCTCACCCCCCACCCCCTCCCCCCCTCCAAACACTCTAGAGCAGATATGATAGTGACTTTTAAGGGGCGTCTGGACAAATACATGAATAGGATGGGAATAGAGGGATATGGTCCCCAGAAGGGTTGGGGTTTTTAGTTCAGTCGGGGCAGCATGGACGGTGCAGGCTTGGAGGGCCGAAGGGCCTGTTCCTGTGCTGTAATTTTCTTTGTTCTTTGTTCACTCCCCGTGCCTCATCCAAGGCACCTCACACCCTCACCATCCCTATGGCCTCTCTCGCTCTCTCCACCCCTATGGCCTCTCTCGCTCCCTCCATCCCTATGGCCTCTCTCGCTCTCTCCATCCCTATGGCCTCTCTCGCTCTCTCCACCCCTATGGCCTCTCTCGCTCTCTCCACCCCTATGGCCTCTCTTGCTCTCTCCATCCCTATGGCCTCTCTCGCTCTCTCCATCCCTATGGCCTCTCTCGCTCTCTCCACCCCTATGGCCTCTCTCGCTCTCTCCATCCCTATGGCCTCTCTCGCTCTCTCCACCCCTATGGCCTCTCTTGCTCTCTCCACCCCTATGGCCTCTCCCGCTCTCTCCATCCCTATGGCCTCTCTTGCTCTCTCCATCCCTATGGCCTCTCTCGCTCCCTCCATCCCTATGGCCTCTCCCGCTCTCTCCATCCCTATGGCCTCTCTCGCTCTCTCCACCCCTATGGCCTCTCTTGCTCTCTCCATCCCTATGGCTCTCTCGCTCTCTCCATCCCTATGGCCTCTCTCGCTCTCTCCATCCCTATGGCCTCTCTCGCTCTCTCCACCCCTATGGCCTCTCTTGCTCTCTCCACCCCTATGGCCTCTCCCGCTCTCTCCATCCCTATGGCCTCTCTTGCTCTCTCCATCCCTATGGCCTCTCTTGCTCTCTCCATCCCTATGGCCTCTCTCGCTCTCTCCATCCCTATGGCCTCTCTCGCTCTCTCCATTCCTATGGCCTCTCTCGCACTCTGTGCAAAGCCAGGGTACTTCTAAACCTATCAATGCACTCTCCACTTTCTCGAATGAACGAACCTACAGTCTGTGTGAAAGCAAACTGATGTTGCTGTGTCCAAATTATACAAGAACTGGAACACGGATAGAACATAGGAGGAGGCCATTCTGTCCACCCTGCCTGTGCCAGCTCTTTGAAAGAATATCCAAATTAATCCCACTCTTCCCATGCTTTTCCAGAGCCTTTCCCTTTAACTATTTATCCGATTTCCCCTTGTGAAAGTTCCTGTTGAATCTGCTTCCACTGCCCTTTCAGGCAGCGCCTTCCTGAACAATTCCCTGTATAACTGAAGCATAGTAAGAAGTCTCACAACACCAGCCAGCATCTCCACATCATAACTGAAGCATAACATCCTTGCTTTTATGTTCAATTCCTTTTGTAATAAAGGACAGCATTCCATTGGCTTCTTGATTACCTGCTGCATCTGCATATTAATTTTCTGTGAGTCATGCACTAGAACACCCAGATCCCTCTGCACATTGCAATTCTGCAGCTCCAATCTCTCCTTTTTTATTCTTCTGGCCACATTCTACTCCCTCTGCCAGATTTGTTCCAGCTCGCTCAGCTGATCTGTTACCTCCTTGTGTCACTTTGTACCAGGAGCAATTAGGCCCATCCGCCTAAACTGCCCAACGCTGGACTGCGGGAGGGAAGTGGAGCACCCGGATAGCTGTGAGTGAATCATGGAATTCTAGAATCCTCAGTGCAGAAAGAGGCCATTTGGCCCATCGAGCCCTATCCCTGTAATCACCCTGCTAATCTCCCTGACACTAAGGGGCAAGCTCATATAATCTTTACACTGCTGAAGGAGGCCATTCAGCCCATCGAGGCTGTACTGACAACAATCCCATCCAAACCCTACTCCCATAATGCCATGTATTTACCCTGCTAATCCCTTTGATTTGATTTATTATTGTCACATGTATTAACACACAGTGAAAAGTATTGTTTCTTGCGCGCTATACAGACAAAGCATACCGTTCATAGAGAAGGAAAGGAGAGAGTGCAGAATGTAGTGTTACAGTCATAGCTAGGGTGTAGAGAAAGATCAACTTAATGCAAGGTAGGTCCATTCAAAAGTTTGACAGCAGCAGGGAAGAAGCTGTTCTTGAGTCGGTTGGTACGTGACCTCAGACTTTTGTATCTTTTTCCCGAAGGAAGAAGGTAGAAGAGAGAATGTCCGGGATGCGTGGGGTCCTTAATTATCCTGGCTGCTTTTCTGAGGCAGCGCAAAGTGTTGACAGAGTCAATGGATGTGAGACTGGTTTGCGTGATGGATTGGGCTACATTCACGGTCTTGTGCAGAGCAGAAGCCAGACCAAGCTGTGATACAACCAGAAAGAATGCTTTCTCTGGTGCATCTGTAAAAGTTGGTGAGAGTTGTAGCGGACATGCCAAATTTTCTTTGTCTTCTGAGAAAGTAGAGGCGTTGGTGGATTTCTTAACTATAGTGTCGGCATGGGGGGACCAGGACAGGTTGTTGGTGATCTGGACAGCCAGAAACTTGAAGCTCTCGACCCTTTCTACTTCGTCCCCATTGATGTAGACAGGGGCATGTTCTCCTTTACGCTTCCTGAAGTCGATGACAATCTCCTTCGTTTTGTTGACATTGAGGGAGAGATTATTGTTGTCGCACCAGTTCACCAGATTCTCTATCTCATTCCTGTACTCTGTCTCGTCATTGTTTGAGATCCGACCCAATACGGTGGTGTTGTCAGCAAACTTGAAAATCGAGTTAATGGAGAATTTGGCCGCACAGTCATAGGTGTATAAGGAGTATAGTAGGGGGCTGAGAACACAGCCTTGTGGGGCACTGGGGTTGAGGATGATCGTGGAGGAGGTGTTGTTACCCATCCTTACTGATTGTGGTCTGTGAGTTAGAAAGTTCAGGATCCAGTTGCAGAGGGAGCTGCTGGGGCCCAGGCCACGGGGTTTGGTAAGATTACCCCCAGAGTATTCAATTACAAAGAACAAAGAAAATTACAGCACAGGAACAGGCCCTTCGGCCCTCCAAGCCTGCACCGACCATGCTGCCCGAATGAACTAAAACCCCCTACCCTTCCGGGGCCCATATCCCTCTATTCCCATCCTATTCATGCCTCTTAAAACTCACTACCGTATCCGCTTCCACTACCTCCCCCGGCAACGAGTTCCAGGCACCCACTACTCTCTGTGTAAAAGATCTGCCTCGTATATCACCTTTAAACCTTGCCCCTTGCACCTTAAACCGATGCCCCCTAGTAATTAACTCTTCCACCCTGGGAAAAAGCTTCTGACTATCCACTCTGTCCATGCCTCTCATAATCTTGTAGACTTCTATCAGGCTCACCCCTCAACCTCCGTCGCTCCAGTGAGAACAAACCACGTTTCTCCAGCAATGCAGCACTCCGTCACTACTGACCCTCTGACAGTGCGGCACTCCCTCAGTACTGACCCGCTGACAGTGCGGCACTCCCTCAGTACTGACCCGCTGACAGTGCGGCACTCCCTCAGTACTGGCCCTCTGACAGTGCGGCACTGCCTCAGTACTGGCCCTCTGACAGTGCAGCACTCCCTCAGTACTGACCCTCTGACAGTGCGGCACTCCCTCAGTACTGACCCTCTGACAGTGCGGCACTCCCTCAGTACTGACCCTCTGACAGTGCGGCACTCCCTCAGTACTGACCCTCTGACAGTGCGGCACTCCCTCATTACTGGCCCTCTGACAGTGCGGCACTCCCTCAGTACTGACCCTGTGACAGTGCGGCACTCCCCCAGTACTGACCCTCTGACAGTGCGGCACTCCCTCAGCACTGACCCTCTGACAGTGCGGCACTCCCTCAGTACTGACCCTCTGACAGTGCGGCACTCCCTCAGTACTGTCCCTCTGACAGTGCGGCACTCCCTCAGTACTGTCCCTCTGACAGTGCGGCACTCCCTCAGTACTGACCCTCTGACAGTGCGGCACTCCCCCAGTACTGACCCTCTGACAGTGCGGCACTCCCCCAGTACTGACCCTCTGACAGTGCGGCACTCCCCCAGTACTGACCCTCTGACAGTGCGGCAGTCCCCCAGTACTGACCTTCTGACAGTGCGGCACTCCCTCAGTACTGACCCTCTGACACTGCGGCACTCCCTCAGTACTGACCCTCGGACAGTGCGGCACTCCCTCAGTACTGACCCTCTGACAGTGCGGCACTCCCTCAGTACTGACGCACTGACAGTGCAGCACTCCCTCAGTACTGACCCTCTGACAGTGCGGCACTCCCTCAGTACTGACCCTCTGACACTGCGGCACTCCCTCAGTACTGACCCTCGGACAGTGCGGCACTCCCTCAGTACTGACCCTCTGACAGTGCGGCACTCCCTCAGTACTGACGCACTGACAGTGCAGCACTCCCTCAGTACTGACCCTCTGACAGTGCGGCACTCCCTCAGTACTGACGCTCTGACAGTGCAGCACTCTCTCAGTACTGACGCTCTGACAGTGCGGCACTCCCTCACTACTGACCCTCTGACAGTGCAGCACTCCCTCAGTACTGACCCTCTGACAGTGCGGCACTCCCTCAGTACTGACCCTCTGACAGTGCGGCACTCCCTCAGTACTGACCCTCTGACAGTGCGGCACTCCCTCAGTACTGACCCTCTGACAGTGCGGCACTCCCTCAGTACTGACCCTCTGACAGTGCGGCACTCCCTCAGTACTGACCCTCTCACAGTGCGGCACTCCCTCAGTACTGACCCTCTGACAGTGCGGCACTCCCTCAGTACTGACCCTCTGACAGTGCGGCACTCCCTCAGTACTGACCCTCTGACAGTGCGGCACTCCCTCAGTACTGACCCTCTGACAGTGCGGCACTCCCTCAGTAGTGACCCTCTGACAGTGCGGCACTCCCTCAGTACTGACCCTCTGACAGTGCGGCACTCCCTCAGTACTGACCCTCTGACAGTGCGGCACTCCCTCAGTACTGACCCTCTGACAGTGCGGCACTCCCTCAGTACTGACCCTCTGACAGTGCGGCACTCCCTCAGTACTGACCCTCTGACAGTGCGGCACTCCCTCAGTACTGACCCTCTGACAGTGCGGCACTCCCTCAGTACTGACCCTCTGACAGTGCGGCACTCCCTCAGTACTGACCCTCTGACAGTGCGGCACTCCCTCAGTACTGACCCTCTGACAGTGCGGCACTCCCTCAGTCCGGAGTCGATATTGCTACATATTGGATTAAATTTCTTGCGTTGCTCTTGAAAGCTGATCTCCTGATTGGACGAGACAGTATTGTGTCAGTTCACCCTTTTCCATTTGGGTGATTGCTATGTCAGTGTTCGCGGCGCTGTTTGTTTAGCGAGAGTTTCAGTGTTGCACATTAATATTTTATTGAGGATCTGCAAGTTTGTTTGGAGAAATTGATCCTTCCAATTAGTGACTAAACTCACTGCTCAGACATTCAACCTCATCAATTATTTATATTCAACACATTCACTTCGACAGCCCAGTCACACCAACTGGAACAGCGTGCGCTGGCGTTGGCTACACACACTCACCATAGGCCACACGCAAATTCACCGACACACACGTAACACATGTAACACACCGACACACACGTAACACAGCGACACACACGTAACACATGTAACACACCGACACGCACGTAACACAGCGACACACACGTAACACAACGACACACACATAACATACGGACATACCTGTAACCCACTGACACACACATAACACACAGGCCCACATGTAACACACTGACACAGGGACAGACATTTCTGGTTGCACCTCAACTGAAATGGGAACAGCGTCCCTCTCAGGCAGGTTTGCTCCTGCTATTGGGGAGGGTTTAAAGTAACTTGGCCAGGGGTTGTGGGGGAGGGGGGGGGGGGGGTGGGGGGTGGTGGGATCCTGAGAGAAGATTCAACAGGGGGAGATGCCCTGTTAAAATGAGAATGGACAGCAAGTGAGTCAGGAAGGTACAGAGGTTACTGGCCAGTTAAGGCACAAGGGAATTGGTAAGATTGGATGCTATTTATTTTAATGCAAGGAGTCTAATGGACAAGGCAGATGAGTTAAAATTAAAACATGGGGGTATGATGTGATTGCTATCTCTGAGACACAGGGATGGTGCAGGAGGGAGGGATTCAGATACCTGGATAATTAGGGGTCATTCTGGGGTAGGTGGGATCTCTACAAACGGGATGGTCTGCACTTGAACCAGAGGGGTACCAATATCCTGGGGGGGAAATTTGCTAATGCTCTTCGGGAGGGTTTAAACTAATTCAGCAGGGGGGTGGGTACCTGAATTGTAGTTCCGGTGTACAGGAGGTTGAGAGTAGTGAGGTCATGGATGAGGTTTCAGAGTCGCAGGAGTGTACTGGCAGGCAGGAAGGTGGTTTGAAGTGTGTATACTTCAACGCCAGGAGCATCCGGAATAAAGTGGGTGAACTTGCAGCATGGGTTGGTACCTCGGATTTCGATGTTGTGGCCATCTCGGAGACATGGATAGAGCAGGGACAGGAATGGTTGTTGCAGGTTCCAGGGTTTAGATGTTTCAGTAAGAGCAGGGAAGGTGGTAAAAGAGGGGGAGGTGTGGCATTGTTAGTCAAGGACAGTATTACAGTGGCAGAAAGGACATTTGATGAGGACTCGTCTACTGAGGTAGTTTGGGCTGAGGTTAGAAACAGGAAAGGAGAGGTCACCCTGTTGGGAGTTTTTTATAGGCCTCCGAAAAGTTCCAGAGATGTAGAGGAAAGGATTGCAAAGATGATTCTGGATAGGAGCGAAAGTAACAGGATAGTTGTACTGGGGGACTTTAACTTTACAAATATTGACTGCAAACACTACTTTAGAGGGGTCAGTTTTTGTCCAATGTGTGCAGGAGGGTTTCCTGACGCAGTATGTAGATAGACCAACAAGAGGCGAGGCCACATTGGATTTGAAACTGGGTAATAAGAACATAAGAACATAAGAAATAGGAGCAGGAGTAGGCCATCTAGCCCCTCGAGCCTGCCCCGCCATTCAATAAGATCATGGCTGATCTGACGTGGATCAGTACCACTTACCCGCCTGATCCCCTTAACCCTTAATTCCCTTACCGATCAGGAATCCATCCATCCCCGCTTTAAACATATTCAGCGAGGTAGCCTCCACCACCTCAGTGGGCAGAGAATTCCAGAGATTCACCACCCTCTGGGAGAAGAAGTTCCTCCTCAACTCTGTCTTAAACCGACCCCCCTTTATTTTGAGGCTGTGTCCTCTAGTTTTAACTTCCTTACTAAGTGGAAAGAATCTCTCCGCCTCCACCCTATCCAGCCCCCGCATTATCTTATAAGTCTCCATAAGATCCCCCCTCATCCTTCTAAACTCCAATGAGTACAAACCCAATCTCCTCAGCCTCTCCTCATAATCCAAACCCCTCATCTCCAGTATCAACCTGGTGAACCTTCTCTGCACTCCCTCCAATGCCAATATATCCTTCCTCATATAAGGGGACCAATACTGCACACAGTATTCCAGCTGCGGCCTCACCAATGCCCTGTACAGGTGCATCAAGACATCCCTGCTTTTATATTCTATCCCCCTCGCAATATAGGCCAACATCCCATTTGCCTTCTTGATCACCTGTTGTACCTGCAGAATGGGCTTTTGCGTCTCATGCACAAGGACCCCCAGGTCCCTTTGCACGGTAGCATGTTTTAATTTGTTTCCATTGAGATAGTAATCCCATTTGTTATTATTTCCTCCAAAGTGTATAACCTCGCATTTAATGAACCAGGTAATGAACCAGGCCAGGTGTTAGATTTGGAGGTAGGTGAACACTTTGGTGATAGTGACCACAATTCGGTTACGTTTACTTTAGCGATGGAAAGGGATAGGTATATACCGCAGGGCAAGAGTTATAGCTGGGGGAAAGGAAATTATGATGCGATTAGGCGAGATTTAGGATGCATAGGTGGGGGTGGTTTACAGATCTCCAAACTGTCATGGTAATGTTGGGAAAAGCATTAGACAGGAAATCAGAGATGCATGTGTTTCCTCCGGGTGCTCCGGTTTCCTCCCATAGTCCAAAGATGTGCGGGTTAGGTTGATTGGCCATGCTGACAAAAAATTGCCCCTTCGAGTCCTGAGATGTGTAGGTTAGAGGGATTAGCGGGTAAATATATCGGGATATGGGGGTAGGGCCTGGGTGGATTGTGGTCAGTGCAGACTCGATGGGCCAAATGGCCTCTTTCTGCACTGTAGGGTTTCTATGATTCTAAGTGTTGAAGGAACATCTGTGATTATGAGCGACTTTAATCTGTATCTCCATCTCTTTTCTTTCTTTGCCATTTCTCTTTCTCCATCCCGCTCTCTCTCTCTCTCTGTCGCTCGATCATCTTCCCGTGTTCTCACCATCTCTTTGTCTGAGGTCTCTGTGTCAATATCTGTTTTGTTGTTACGATGCACCTCCCCTCTCGCTGTGAGAATCTGCCCTGTCCCTCAGGCCTCCTAATTGAAAGCTGTTAGCTGGATGCTCAGACCCAGCTCAGGAGAAGTAGCTTTTGCCTCTCAATTATCTGCAACCACACTATCTATATGACATTAAAGTGATTCTAATTGCTAACTCCATCTCTTTCTCTGCATCTCTCTCTCTGACAATCACAGATTGAGGCTTAATAAAGTTAGTCTGTAGCACAATGCGATAAATCAGTCCAGAAGTGTTTGGAGTGAGAGAGCATCCTCAGACACTGGTGTGAAAATGGGTGCTGGGGTTCTGGGGCCTGTGTCTATCTCTGACCAGTGAAGAGTGGGACCAGTGGTCCATGTGGAGAAAACAGGATTGATGACAGATCTGCAGCTGCATCTTACAGATTCTTACTCTACGACAGGATTTGGAGCAAGGACAGTGATGTTGGAGATATTTATCTGAAGCTGCACATTTAGTGGCAGAAGGCAGTCACCTTGATACCGTTTGTGTGGGGAGGCCCCTGATTGGTCAGTCCATCTGGAGGAGGCCCCCATTTGTCCAGTGCGGAGGGGGCACTGATTGGCCCAGTCCGTGTGGAGGGGATTCTGATTGGCCCAGTCCGTGCAGAGGGTGTTCTGATTGGCTCAGTCCGTGCAGAGGGTGTTCTGATTGGCTCAGTGTGTTTGGATAAGTGCTAGTTTAACAATGATCGGGTCCTGCTCAGGTCCCCCAAGACCATTCATGGTCGTTTCAGACAAGCCGAGTGGATCTTCCATGGACCTATCCATGGAGAAACTTTGCAATTCCTGTTCATTGGATCACTACAATCAGCGATACTCTCTTCATGGGGTTAATCATATCTGTGCTCGTTCTTCCAGCTCACTTCGTCGCACGGTGTGGATAATGGCCTTTATAGGAATGCTGATCTTCCTATTCTATAACTGTGGTGTTCAGATCAAATTTTACCTCAGTTTTGCCCATGTGACGGTTCTGGAGGAGATTAATAACATAATGTTGGATTTCCCAGCCGTAACCATCTGTAATTTAAATATGGCGCGATTTTCACACATCACGCTGAAGGACCTGGACAATGGCGCGGGAGATTTGCTGGGTCAGAATATCACTCTGGAAAAGCTGGAAGAAGGTCATGAAAAATTGGGAAGAAGGCAAAGGAACACTTGTCAAATTCCAAGCCAGCAGCTGTGGAACACACAGGAGTTCATGGAGAGAGCGGGTCACAGTCTGGAGGAAATGCTGGTCCGCTGCCAGTTCAGCAAGAACAAGTGTAACGTTTCCGACTTCACGGTTGTGAGTAATTCATCTCATTTTTCAAACTGCCTGAAATCAGATTCGGAATTCACAGCCTGGAGATTCCTGAATTAATTCCCCGGCTGTAAAGATGGTGCGAGGGGGAGGGTTTCAGATTCCCGGGGCCATGGGACTGGCTCTGTGGGAGGTGGGGCCTGTACAAACTGGGTGGGTTTTACACCAGGGCAGGACCGGGGCTGATGTCCTGCCGGCGGGGCCGGGGGGGGGGGGGGGGGGGGGTGGTATTTGCTGGAGTGGCTGGGGAAGGTTGAAACTAATATGGCAGGAGGATGGGAACCTTTGCAAGGATTCAGAGCAGGTGGAATAAGGAACAAGAGGAAAGAGAGTAAGGAGAATAAGGAAAGTGATAGGCAGAGAAGTCAAGGGCCAGAATCAGATAGGATAGAGTAAAAAATAGTAGGAAAAGGAAAAGAAATGTTAAAAGTGCCCATCTTAAGGTTTTGTACCTGAATGCTCAGAGCATTCAAAACAAAATGGATGAATTAGTTGCACAGATAGATGTAAAGAGGTATGATATAGTTGGCATTATGGAGATGTGGCTCCAAGGTGAGCAAGGATGGGAACTAAACGTTGAGGGCTATTCAGTGTTTAGGAAGGACAGGCGGAAAGGATATTGAGGAAGGATATTAGCATAGATGATGTGGAATCTGTATGGGTCGAGTTAAGAAACAACAAGGGGCAGCAAACATTGGTGGGGGTGGAATACAGTCCATCAAACTGTCGTGGTAATGTTGGGAAAAGCATTAGACAGGGAATCAGAGATGCATGTGTTAAAGGAACATCTGTGATTATGGGCGGCTTTAATCTGCATATAGATTGGGAGAGTCAAATTAGTCACAGTACAATAGAGGAGGAATTTCTGGAGTGCATACAGGATGGTTTTCTGGTTACATTGAGGAATGAACAAGGGAACAGGCCATCTTGGACTGGGTGTTGTGCAATGAGAAAGGATTAGTTTGCAGTCTAGTTGTGAGAGAACCCTTGGGGAAGAGTGACCATGATATGGTAGAATTCTTTGTCAAGGTGGATAATGATGTAGTTGATTCTGAGACCAGTGTCCTGAATCTCTATAAAGGTAACGATGATGGTATGAGGCATGAATTGGCAATGATGGACTGGGAAACATTACTGAAAGGAAAGACAGTGGACAGGCAACGGCAGGCATTTAAAGAATGAATAGGTGAACTCCAGAAGTTGTTTGTTCCTGTTTGGCGCAAGAGTGGTAAGGGAATTGTAGCCAAACCATGGCTTACAAGGGAAATTAGAAATAGTATCAGGTTCAAGGAAGAAGTATACAAATTGGCAAGAAAAAGCAATAGGCCCGAGGATTGGGAGCAGTTTAAAATTCAGCAAAGGAGGAGCAAGGGATTGATTAAGAAGCGAAAAATAGAGTATGAAAGTAAGCAAGCGGGGAACATGAAAACTGACTGTAAAAGTTTCTATAGGTATGTAAAGAGAAAAACATTGAAAAAAACGAATGTAGACCCCTTACAGTCAGAAACGAGAGAATTCATAACGGGGAATAAAGAAATAGCTGAGGATTTAAATTTGTATTTTGCTTCAGTCTTCACAAAGGAAGACATGAATAATGTACCTGAAGTTCTGAGAGAAACAAGTTTTAGTGAGGGGCTGAAGGAAATCAGCATTAGTAGAGAAATGGTTTTGGGGAAATTGATGGGATCGAAGGTGGATAAATCTCCAGGTCCCGATAATCTTCATCCCAGAGGACTGAAGGAAGTGGCCCTGGAAATAGTAGATCCATTGGTGGTAATTTTCCATCGCAGCATTCCAGTTTCACAGTGAGGTTACTGATCTATTGCCTTTCTGTGAATCATTATTATCCCTTTGGTTTGAAAGAAAGGTTCGCTGGTCCAATTCGCTTTCTGGTCAGTGGTAACTTCCAGGATATCCCCCGATTCCTTGGATTTAAATTTTTATTTGGTTTTGTGTTCCAGCTGGTGCTTCTTGTTGTGAATTCTGATTGACACTGTTTACTGGCTGCTGTGTGTGCAATGGCTGGTTTTGTGATGGTAACTGTAAGGGTGCTTATTCTGGAGCTGTTTGTGACTGATAGAACTGGCTGTTTAAGCAGAGATTAGTGCCAGACCTGCATGATTGTCACTAGCACAGGTATCAGCAGCAGGGACATGCGCTGGGTAAGTGTGATAAAGGTTCTACCGTCACATATTACAGTGAGCACTGGCGAAATGTCCTGCCAATGTGGGCACTATGCTGAGCACTAGAGTATCTGGTGACAGGCACTGACCCTGACTCAGGGTGCCTTTGTCTATCCACACAGAACGGGGTGGTTTGACACACTACTGAGAGATCAGTCTGCTCATTCAGGAAGCTAAACAAGTGTCAGAAACAATTTATCTTACGCCTGGCCATTAAATCCACAAAGAAATATATTTTGAAATAATTAGATGTTTTCTAATGTACTTCACCTGCTTTGAATAAATGACCATTAGTTATCGGGATTATATTAAAGAGTTACTTACACTGGATTTTAGAATCAGTTTGTTTGATGCTATCCATTAATATTAAACTTAGAAGCTTCACCCTAACAGATTATATTGTCAGCTCTGCTCGCATTTATGTGTTGCCTGCTATGATTCTGGAGTTAATCTCTCAGAATTCTCAGGAAATTCTCAGCTTCATCTATTATCAGGTCCTTTGAATGCAGTGATTACCCAGCAGACACCAGTGCGATGCATAGTAAGATCCCACACACAACAAAGATTTGGCTTCATTGAGCAGGGGGTAGTTATAGCCACTAGTTCAAAAGCACCAGGAGTGAGCCTTGAGTTTATTACAAAGGACAAAAGGTGGAAATTCAGTCCTTTGATTCCCAGTTTAGGTGACTGTGTGGAGTCTGCATGTTCTCCCCGTGTCTGTGTGGGTTTCCTCCAGGTGCTCCAGTTCCTCCTACAGTCCAAAGATGTGGGAGTGAGGTGGATTGGCCATGCTAAATGCGTGGGGTTACAGGGATAGGATAGGGGATTGGGCCTGGGTAAGATACTGTTTGCAGAGTCAGTAGAACGGCCTCTTTCAGCACTGTGGGTTTTTTATGGTTGATTTGTCGATCACAACTTCACTTCTTTCCAATTTCTTCAGATTCCTCAACCCCCCCACCCAACAAAAATGTATCCAGCTCTCTCCTGAAATCACCAATTGACCCTGAGACCCAGCAGCTTTACTTGGGGAGAGAGTTCCGGATACCTACTCCTTCTGTGTGAGAAAGTGTTTCCAGACATTGGATTTCTAGAAGGCATTTGATAAGGTGCCACGTCAAAGGTTATTGTGGAATATTAAAGCTCATGGAGAGGGGGTAACATGTTAACATGGAGAGAATATCGACTGGTGGCAGAAAACAGAGTGAGCATCAATGGGTCTTTTTCTGATTGGTAGGATGTGGGGAGTGGGGTCCCGCAGGGGTCTGTGATGTGACCTCAACTTTATACCATTTATATCCGTGTCGAGGGAGAAGATTTGTATGTTTGTATTAACTGGAATTTACAAATAGTTAAAGATGAACAATAAATGGTTCATGTTTAAAAATACAAGTTCCAGGATTTCACTACCAAGAAATCAAATGAAGAGAGGCTGCGAATCAATTCAAAGGCAAAGACCTCGAAGAGAAGTTTCTACAGAGAAGTATTAGTCATAGAATGTCCAGCAGGAACCAGGTGGGAGAAGAATCTAGAAGCTTCCTTTAAAAGGAAGTGGATGAATGAGTTCAATGGCAAAATGGAAGGTGGATCTGGGGCAAAGGGTGACAGATTGACACAAAATGGATAAGTTGTTTGGAGACCCAGGACAGGTGTAAAAGCCTGAGGAACATCCTTCAGTGCAGTGAAATACTGAGGGGTGCACGGGGACAGATTTCCGGAGTGCCTCCTCTTTCTGTGAGAATTGGAAATAATTCTGTACATTTCCAGAGTTGTCAGCGTTGTCCCCAGGGGCGAGGAATAAAATTCAGGCTCGATTCAGAGCCAGGTGTCAAGGGTGAAAAGTCAACTTCCTAAAAGAAGCTGTGTTTGGATGTTGCAAGGTCTGAAATGAAGTCGTCTGCAGGAGGTGTTTAGCACATTCTATTTCCAGACAGATTACATTGAATCTGAAGCGTTTTTCTCCATTAACAACCATTTCCTTCACTTCATTTTATAACATGATTGTCAGCTAAACATCAGAATGGATTTTTAAGATGTGTAAATAGCTCCACAGAGACCATGCAATACAAAAGCAGCACTCATGAATAAATCTACACAATGTACACTCCAATTTAAGGTGTTCTGTCTTGTTCTCTTCAGATTTTATTTTACAGGAAATAAAATGTTAACCCTTTGAAAGTTGCTGTGATTCACACCCGCTGAACGCACTGTAAAACTGATAGAATCATTGGATAGAATCATACAGCGCACAAGAGGCCCTCCGGCCCACCGAGTCCACACCGACACATTAGAAACCTGAACTCCCACCTGATCCCATTGCCAGCACTGGGCCCATAGCCCTGAATGTTATGATGTGCCAAGTGCTCATCCAGGTACTTTTTAAAGGATGTGAGGCAACCCGCCTCCACCACCCTCCCTCTATTTTGATTCATCCCTGCGTAGCGCACTGCGCAACTCGCTTTTAAATAGGAACATGTTTCACAGGGCAGGACAATAATCTTTTTTTTATTTCATGGGACGTGGGTAACATAGAATCATAGAGTCATAGAGGTTTACAGCATGGAAACAGGCCCTTCGGCCCAACTTGTCCATGCCACCCTTATTTATTTTTTAAAACCCCTAAGCTAATCCCAATTGCCCGCATTTGACCCATATCCCTCTATACCCATCTTACCCATGTAACTGTCTAAACGCTTTTTAAAAGACAAAATTGTACCTGCCTCTACTACTGCCTCTGGCAGCTTGTTCCAGACACTCACCACCCTCTGTGTGAAAACATTGCCCCTCTGGACACTTTTGTATCTCTCCCCTCTCACCTTAAACCTATGCCCTCTAGTTTTAGACTCCCCTACCTTTGGGAAAAGATATTGACTATCTAGCTGGTCTGATCATTATTTTATAGACCCCTATAAGGTCACCCCTCAGCCTCCTATGCTCCAGAGAAAAAAGTCCCAGTCTATTCAGCCTCTCCTTATAATTCAATCCATTCAAGTCCCGGTAGCATCCTAGTAAATCTTTTCTGCACTCTTTCTAGTTTAATAATATCCTTTCTATAATAGGGTGACCAGAACTGCACACAGTATTCCAAGTGTGGCCTTACCAATGTCTTGTACAACTTCAACAAGACGTCCCAACTCCTGTATTCAATGTTCTGACCGATGAAACCAAGCATGCCGAATGCCTTCTTCACCACTCTGTCCACCTGTGACTCCACTTTCAAGGAGTTTTGAACATGTACCCCTCGACCTCTTTGTTCTGTAACTCTCCCCAATGCCCTACCATTAACTGAGTAAGTCCTGCCCTGGTTCAATCTACCAAAATGCATCACCTCGCAATTGTCTAAATTAAACTCCATCTGCCATTCGTCAGCCCACTGGCCCAATTGATCAAGATCCCATTGCAATTGGAGATAACTTTCTTCACTGTCCACTTTGCCACATCAACAAGGCCAGGATTTATTGCCCATCCCTAATTACCTTTGAAAGTCACTCACATTCCTGTGGGTCTGGAGTCACATGTAGGCCAGACCGGGTAAGGACGGCAGATTCCCTTCCCTAAAGGACATTAGTGACCCAGATGGGTTTTTCCGACAATCGACAATGGTTTCATGGTCACCGTCACTGAGACTAGCTTTATATTCCAGAATTATTCACTGAAATTAAATTCCACCAGCTGCCGTGGTGGGATTTGAACCTTTGTCTCCAAAGACACCTGGGTATCTGGATTACTAACCAAGTGACATGATCACCATCCCCCCTAATGTCCCACACACTCTCCCTTAGACCCAATGCAAACTCCCAAATTCTTTCCAGATTGACCCTGGGGTTTTGGGGGAAACTATCTTCAGGGTTGATATGTGATAGATTATTGAGAATTAAAGTGTATTGTGATAACCCCCCATGAGGTCCGTGGGGAATCACTGATTGATCTCTCTGTGGGACTCGTTGAGTTCCCCTGG
Source organism: Mustelus asterias (assembly GCF_964213995.1). Lineage (NCBI taxonomy): Eukaryota > Metazoa > Chordata > Chondrichthyes > Carcharhiniformes > Triakidae > Mustelus > Mustelus asterias. The sequence goes on along the minus strand of NW_027591472.1, from coordinate 35,749 downwards.
TAACAGGCAGTGGTCTGCCCAGCTGGAACTCATTACACTGGCCTTTTATAAGGCAGGCCCAGGACTGGGCCTGCTGAATGTTAGTCCTAGGCAGGGACTAGTGTGTGCGCACCACGGTAGTGGTTTTACTTTGCATCCTGTAATAAACTATGTTCCTTTCCAGTCAGGGTTCCTGAGTTATTACAGTTTAAATCACAGGACTGATGAGATTTCTATTGATGGAGCTGTGACAGTTCTGAGTTCGATGCCTCCTCTTCCCTGCATCTCCAGACTGATTAATTCAGTCCACTCATTCATTGATGTGTGATTTAAGGAAATCAGTTCCATTTGTTAAAAATTATGTTTGATTTTACCAACATGGAATGAAATTGCTCCAGCAGCAGTGTTGGGGCTGGGTGTTATTTTCCATGTCACATCCCACTCACAGCTTGTTACAAATATTTCTAAATGCAAATTGCTTCCTTCTGCATTCCCTCTATCCCCTTGGTGTCAGCCTCTGTATCTGGGAGGTCCCTGCTACTCTTCAACCACACTCTTGTGTCTGGGAAAGTCTCTCTAAATTCCTCTCTAATATTCCTGTATCTGGAGAAGAGCATCTAGCTGCTTTCTCATTCACATCTCTGCAGAGGTCTCCCTATTCCTCTCATACTCACCTCTCTGAAATTCTCCCTAACCCCTCACTCAGCACATTGAGCGACATGAAGTCTACTCTCCCCACAAACATTCCTCGTCCTTCAATCCTCTTCCACCCTCCCAGAGACACAGGAGTTTTCATGTAGAGAATGCTACTGTTTTATTCAAATCACAGAGGCTGCCCACTATTGGTGAATAATTTTCCTTTAAATGGTTGGTGACAGGTTCAATAGCAGCAAGCATCTTCCCCAGATTCTGGAGTCACCCACAGCTTTGAGCAATGTCTCAGCAAATCCTCTCCAAACAAATAAACTCAGATTAACTCAATTACAGCATGGCCTGTGATTCCCTTGCCGTGGTTACTGCACCGAGCGACAGTGAACGAGGCGGCCAGGCTGAAGGGGAATTAGTAGAAAGCCAGCCTGATAATGATAAATCAGGACAAGACTCTACAGTCAGCAAGTGCAAAGAGCAACTGGGTAACAAAATCTGTCTACAGATAATGGAAAATGTCTATCTTCAAAAAAAATACAGAATGTGAGCATTGCTGACACGACCACCCTTAATTACCCTCGAGAAGGCAGTGGTAAGCCATCCCATTGAGCCAGGCACAGCTCATCTGGATGGGCACAACCTGGCTGAGGTTTTTATAATATTATTCTTTTCATTGACATAGTCCAGCATTTATTGCCCATCCCTAATTGCCCTTGAGAAGGTGGCGGTAAGCTGCCTTCTTGAACTGCTGCTGTCCGTGTGGTGTAGGTACAGCCACAGCGAGGAAGGAGTTCCAGGATTTTGACCCAGCGACTGCGAAGGAATGGCCGATATATTTCCAAGTCAGGATGGTGAGTGACTTGGAGGGGAACCTCCAGGTGGTGGTGTTTCCAGGTATCTGCTGCTCTTGTCCTTCTAGATGGTAATAGCTGTGGGTTTGGAAGGTGCTGCCGAAGGAACCTCGGTGAGTTCCCACGATGGTACACACGGCTGCCTCCGACAGTGGAGGGAGTAAATGTTTAACACGATGGTGGGGTGTTGAACAAGCGAGCCACTTTGTCCTGGATGGTGTTGAGCTTCTTGAGTGTTGTTGGAGCTGCACCCATCCAGGCAAGTGGAGAGTATTCCATCACACTCCTGACTTGTGCCTTGTGGACAGGCTTTGGGGAGACAGGAGGTGAGTTACTCGCCACAGGATTCTCATCCTCTGACCTGCTCTTGTAGCCTCAGTATTCATATCACTAATCCAGTTCAGTTTCTGGTCAATAGTGACCCCCAAGATGTTGATAGTGGAGGATTCAGTGATGGGAATGCCACTGATTATAAAGGAGTGATTGTTAGATTCTCTTATTGGTGATGGTCATTGCCTGGTATTTGTGTGGCGCGAATGTTGCTGCCACTTGTCAGCCCAAGTTTGGATATTGTCCAGATCTTGTTGCATTTGGACATGGACTGCTTCAGTATCTGAGGAGTCGCGAATGGTGCTGAACATTGTGCAATCATCAGCAAACATCCCCACTTCTGACCTTATGATGGAGGGAAGGTGATTGATGAAGCAGCTGAAGATTGTTGGGCCGAGGACACTACCCTGAGGGACTCCTGCAGAGATGTCCTGGAGCTGAGGTGACTGACCCTCCACAACCACAACCACCTTCCTATGTCCCAGGTATGACTCCAACCAGCGGAGAGTTTTCCCCTTGATTCCCATTGACTCCAGTTTTGCTGGGGCTCCTTGATGCCGCACTCCGTCAAATGCTGCCTTGATGTCGAGAGCTGTCACTCTCACCACTTGAGTTCAGCTCTTTTGTCCATGATTTGTCCAAGAATTTAATGAGGTTAGGAGCAGAGTTGCTGTGGGGAAATCCGGACCGAGTGTCAGTGAGCAGGTCATTGCTGTGTAGAACATAGAACATTACAGTGCAGTACAGGCCCTTCGGCCCTCGATGTTGCGCCGACCAGTGGAACCAATCTAAAGCCCCTCTAATCTACACTATTCCAATATCATCCATATGTTTATCCAATAACCATTTGAATGCTCTTAATGTTGACGAGTCCACTACTGCTGCAGGCAGGGCATTCCACGCCCTTACTACTCTCTGAGTAAAGAACCTACCTCTAACATCTGTCCCATATCTCTCACCCCTCAATTTAAAGCTATGTCCCCTCGTGCTAGCCAACACCATCCGAGGAAAAAGGCTCTCACTATCCACCCTATCTAATCCTCTGATCATCTTGTATGCCTCTATTAAGTCACCTCTTAACCTTCTTCTCTCTAACGAAAACAACCTCAAGCCCCTCAGCCTTTCCTCATACGATTTTCCCACCATACAAGGCAACATTCTGGTAAATCTCCTCTGCACCCTTTCCAACACTTCCACATCTTTCCTATAATACGGCGACCAGAACTGTACGCAATACTCCAAATGCGGCCGCACCAGAGTTTTGTACAGTTGCAGCATGACCTCCTGGCTCCGAAACTCAATCCCTCTACCAATAAAAGCTAACACACCGTACGCCTTCTTAACAACTCTATCAACCTGGGTGCCAACTTTCAGGGATCTATGCACATGGACACCCAGATCCCTCTGTTCATCCACACTACCAAGTATCTTACCATTAGCCCAGTACTCTGTATTCCTGTTACTCCTTCCAAAGTGAATCACCTCACACTTTTCCGCATTAAACTCCATTTGCCACCTCTCAGCCCAGCTCTGCAGCTTATCTATGTCCCTCTGTAACCTGCCACTTCCCTCCGCACTGTCTACAACTCCACCGACTTTAGTGTCATCCGCAAATTTACTAATCCATCCTTCCACGCCCTCATCCAGATCATTAATAAAAATGACAAACAGCAGTGGCCCCAAAACAGATCCTTACGGTACACCACGAGTAACTGAACTCCAGGATGAATATTTCCCATCAACCACCACTCTTTGTTTTGTTACAGCTAGCCAATTCCTGATCCAAACCACTAAATCACCCTCAATCCCATGTGTCCGTATTTTCTGCAAAAGCTTACCATGGGGAACCTTATCAACCGCTTTGCTGAAATCCATATACACCACATCAACCGCTTTACCCTCATCCACCTCTTTGGTCACATTCTCAAAGAACTCAATAAGGTTTGTGAGGCACGACCTACCCTTCACAAAACCGTGCTGACTATCCCTAATCAAATTATTCCTTTCTAGGTGATTATAAATCCTATCTCTTATAATCCTTTCCAATACTTTGCCCACAACAGAAGTAAGGCTCACCGGTCTATAATTACCAGGGTTGTCCCTACTCCCCTTCTTGAACAAGGGGATAACATTTGCTATCCTCCTATCTTCTGGCACTGTTCCTGTAGACAAGGGCGACCCAAAGATCAAAGCCAAAGGCTCTGCAATCTCCTCTCTCGCCTCCCAGAGAATCCTTTCAAAGTGTAAGTGCCTCCTGATAGTGATGTCGATGACCGCTTCCATCTGTGATCATTGAGAGGTGACTGATGAGGTGGTAATTTGTCAAATTGGATTTCTTCTGCTTTTTGTGGGCAATTTGAGTCTCTATCAACATTGCAAAGATTGTATATTGTTATAATCCAGGTCAGAAACTCCAGGGTGTTTCATGAAGTCAGCATAGATCATAAGTTTTGCAGTTTGAATTTGGCGTGGGTAGGCATGAGATGTTTCACTCCTGGTGTGATTCAAATGACCCACTAGGGAGCTTTTAGCAAACAAAGTTTATTTAAGAATATAGTTAACATATACTTAGAAAATTAGCATAACTTTAACCAATTACAAAAAAAGCAATCATGATATTGTACAAACCTTAACAGCTAAATATACTGCTCCAAACTGAACAACCCCCACAAACATACTTCTAGGCTTGGCACAGATCTGTTCTGGGCTTGGCACAGAAAGCAAGTATACTCACGTGATGCTGGACTTTGCAGCTTTGTAACACCTGCTGCGAATTAGTCCTTTGAAATAGATTTTCACAGTAACTTCATTGCAGTGTTAATGTAAGCCTGCTTGTGACTAATAAATAAACTTTACTTTACTTTATTGTTGGATTACAACTGAGACTTCCCAGTACTGGAATTTCCAGCTCACCTTGAGAGATACTTGTCTCTAGCTTCTAGCTGTATCTCACAGACAGCAGCATTCTAACTCCAGAGAGAGACAGAGAACACTGATTTCAGTCTGCAGTCCAAACAGCTTCTGACCAAACTGAAACCAAAGTCTTTTAATTTTTCCTGTGGAAATAAAAAACTGTCCAAAGCCAGCACCTGACCTGTCAATCAGGCTCCACCCGATAACTCCAAGAGGATCACAAAACCCGAGGACACTGCATTAGGTCCATATTAAAAATAAACACAAAGCCATTATATTGCTTTAGCACCAATTAGAGGACATTGGCTGCAGGCAGCACAGCATCAACACTAAAATAACCAAGCTTCAACAAACTGCAGAGAACAGAGAATGCATCTGTTAAAGGCAGAGTATCATCATAACGTGACAATGGAAGAGTGTCTGGAAATAGTGGAATAGATTCTACTGATAATGGAAGAGTCTCCAATGATAGTGGAAAAGTTTCTATTGATGTTAGAAACACATTTCTATTGGTCATAGAGAAGTTTCTATTGATAAGGAAGTGTTTCCATTGATACAGGAAGAGGTTCTGAGATAATGGAAAGTTTTCAAATGAAAATGGAAGATTTTCTGTTGATATTGGAGGAAACTGATCCATTACCAACAGAAACACCAGCTATTGCCAATGTAAATTATTCCAATATCAATCCAAACTAGTCTATTATCAAATGAAACTGTCATTCTAACTAGAAAGCTTTCCATTATGATTAGGAACATTTCCATCATCAGTCAAAACTCTTCCAATATCAATCGATATTCAGGAAATTGAAAATGGATAAGGCTCTTGAGGGACACAGAGATAGCAGGAAAGAGCTTAAACAGGGACTTAGGAGGGCAAAAAGGGGCCATGAAATGTCCTTGAGAGGCAGGATTAAGGAAAATCCCAAGGCTTTTATGCGTATATAAGGAGGAAGAGGGTAGCTAAGGAAAGGGTAGGTCCACTCAAGGACAGTGGAGGGAATTTGTGTCTGGAAGAGCATTAGGCAGCATGGTTTTGTGAAGGGAAGGTCGTGTCTCACAAACTTGATTGAGTTCTTTGAGAAAGTGACAAGAAAAATTGACCAGGGCAGGGCAGTGGATGTTGTACACATGGAATAAAGAACAAAGAACAATACAGCACAGGAACAGGCCCTTCGGCCCTCCAAGCCTGCGCCGCTCCCTGGTCCAAACTAGACCATACTTTGTATCCCTCCATTCCCACTCCGTTCATATGGCTATCTAGATAAGTCTTAAACGTTCCCAGTGTCCCCACCTCCACCACCTTGCCTGGCAGCACATTCCAGGCCCCCACCACCCTCTGTGTAAAATATGTCCTTCTGATATCTGTGTTAAACCTGCCCCCCTTCACCTTGAACCTATGACCCCTCGTGAACGTCACCACCGACCTGGGGAAAAGCTTCCCACCGTTCACCCTATCTATGCCTTTCATAATTTTATACACCTCTATTAAGCCTCCCCTCATCCTCCGTCTTTCCAGGGAGAACAACCCCAGTTTACCCAATTTCTCCTCATAACTAAGCCCCTCCATATCAGGCAACATCCTGGTAAACCTTCTCTGTACTCTCTCCAAAGCCTCCACGTCCTTCTGGTAGTGTGGCGACCAGAACTGGACGCAGTATTCCAAATGCGGCCGAACCAATGTTCTATACATTTGCAACATCAGACCCCAACTTTTATACTCTATGCCCCGTCCTATAAAGGCAAGCATGCCATATGCCTTCTTCACCACCTTCTCCACCTGTGACGTCACCTTCAATGATCTGTGGACTTGCACACCCAGGTCCCTCTGCGTATCTACACCCTTTATGGTTCTGCCATTTATCGTATAGCTCCTCCCTACATTATTTCTACCAAAATGCATCACTTCACATTTATCAGGATTGAACTCCATCTGCCATTTCTTTGCCCAAATTTCCAGCCTATCTATATCCTTCTGTAGCTTCTGACAATGCTCCTCACTATCTGCAAGTCCTGCCACTTCTGTGTTGTCCGCAAACTTACTGATCACCCCAGTTACACCTTCTTCCAGATCGTTTATATAAATCACAAATAGCAGAGGTCCCAATACAGAGCCCTGCGGAACACCACTAGTCACAGGCCTCCAGCCAGAAAAAGACCCTTCCACTACCACCCTCTGTCTTCTGTGACCAAGCCAGTTCTCCACCCATCTAGTCACCTCCCCCTTTATCCCACGAGATCCAACCTTTTGCACCAGCCTACCATGAGGGACTTTGTCAAACGCTTTACTAAAGTCCATATAGACGACATCCATGGCCCTTCCCTCATCATGATGAGGAGATCATAGAATCATAGAAACCCTACAGTGCAGAAGGAGGCCATTCGGCCCATCGAGTCTGCACCGACCACAATCCCACCCAGGCCCTACCCCCACATATTTTACCCGCTAATCCCTCTAACCTACACATCCCAGGACTCTAAGGGGCAATTTTTAACCTGGCCAATCAACCTAACCCGCACATCTTTGGACTGGGCGTTGCCGGCGTTGGACTGGGGTAAACACAGTAAGAAGTTTAACAACACCAGGTTAAAGTCCAACAGGTTTATTTGGTAGCAAAAGCCACACAAGCTTTCGGAGCTCTTAGCCCCTTCTTCAGGTGAGTGGGAATTCTGTTCACAAACAGAGCTTATAAAGACACAAACTCAATTTACATGAATAATGGTTGGAATGCAAATACTTACAACTAATCAAGTCTTTAAGAGACAAAACAATGTGAGTGGAGAGAGCATCAAGACAGGCTAAAAAGATGTGTATTGTCTCCAGACAAGACAGCCAGTGAAACTCTGCAGGTCCACGCAACTGTGGGAGTTACAAATAGTGTGACATGAACCCAATATCCCGGTTGAGGCCGTCCTCGTGTGTGCGGAACTTGGCTATCAGTTTCTGCTCAGCGACTCTGCGCTGTCGTGTGTCGCGAAGGCCGCTTACGTGGAGAACGCTTACCCGAATATCAGAGGCCGAATGCCCCTGACCGCTGAAGTGCTCCCCAACAGGAACCTCATCAACCTTCCCTCATCAACCATTCTAGTCACTTCTTCAAAAAACTCCACCAGGTTAGTGAGGCATGACCTCCTTCTCACAAAACCATGCTGACTATCGTGAATGAGTTTATTCATTGCACATTGACTGGCAGACTCAAGTCGGTAAGGGTGGAATGGAGGAAGAGTTCTTAGAATGCTGTCGGGATAGTTTCCTTGAACAGCATGTTACGGAACCGACGAGGGAACGAGCTATTTTGGATCTGGTATTGTGTAACGAGGTAGGTAGAATTAAGGATCTTATTGTGAAGGACCCTCTTGGGTCTAGTGACCACAATATGGTCGAATTTCTGATTCAGATGGAAGAGGAGAAAGTTTGGTCTCAAACCAGTGTCCTCTGTTTGAACAGAGGGAAATATGATAGGATGAGGGATGAATTGGCTAAGGTAGACTGGGAGAGCAGGCTGGCAGGTAGGATAGCTGAGGAACAGTGCAGGATTTTTAAGGAGATCCTTTTCAGTTCTCAGCAAAAATATATTCCAGCAAAAAACAAGGATTGTAAGAAAAGGGAGAACCAGCCGTGGATAACGAAGGAAATAAAGGAGAGTATTAAAATAAAAACAGCTGCGTACAGAGTGGCCAAAAATAGTGGAGAAACAAGTGATTGGGAAAAATTTAAGAAACAACAAAGAGAGACTAAGAAAGCGATAAAGAAAGGAAGGATAGACTATGAAGCTAGGCTAGCAATTAATATAAAAAATGATAGTAAAAGTTTTTATAAATATATAAAAAGGAATAGAGTGGCTAGAGTGAATGTTGGACCCTTGGAGGACGAGAGGGGGGAGTTAATAGTGGGAAATGAGGATATGGCTGAGTCTTCAAATAAGTTTTTTGTGTCAGTCTTCACGGTGGAGGACACAAATAGTTTGCCAAATATTAACGATAGAGGGTTGGCAGCAGGAGAAATACTTAATACAATTAATGTTACCAGAGAGGCAGTGCTGGGTAGACTAATGGGACTGAAGGTGGACAAGTCCCCGGGTCCGGATGGAATGCATCCCAGGGTATTGAAAGAAATGTCAGAGGTAATAGTGGATGCGTTAGTGATTATTTATCAAAACTCGTTGCATTCTGGGGTAGTGCCGGTTGATTGGAAAACGGCTAATGTTACGCCGCTGTTTGAAAAAGGAAGGAGACAAAAGGCGGGTAACTATAGGCCGGTCAGCTTAACGTCTGTAGTAGGGAAAATGCTGGAATCCATTATTAAAGAGGAGATAGCAGGGCATCTGGATAGAAATGGTTCGATCAATCAGACGCAGCATGGATTCATGAGGGGAAAGTCGTGCTTGACGAACATGTTGGATTTTTATGAAGATGTGACTAGGGCGGTTGATGGAGGAGAACTGGTGGATGCGGTGTTTTTGGATTTCCAAAAGGCGTTTGATAAGGTGCCCCATAAAAGGCTGCTGAAGAAGATTAGGGCACACGGAGTTGGGGGTAGTGTGTTAAAGTGGATTGGGGACTGGCTATCCGACAGGAAGCAAAGAGTCGGAATAAATGGGTGTTTTTCCGGTTGGAGGAAGGTAACTAGTGGCGTGCCGCAGGGATCGGTACTCGGGCCGCAACTGTTTACCATTTATATAGATGATCTGGAGGAGGGGACGGAGTGTAGGGTAACGAAGTTTGCAGACGACACAAAGATAAGTGGAAAAGTGAATCATGTGGAGGACGGAGAAGATCTGCAGAGAGATTTGGACAGGCTGAGTGAGTGGGCGAGGATATGGCAAATGGAGTATAATGTTGATAAATGCGAGGTTATACACTTTGGAGGAAATAATAACAAATGGGATTACTATCTCAATGGAAACAAATTAAATCATGCTACCGTGCAAAGGGACCTGGGGGTCCTTGTGCATGAGACGCAAAAGCCCAGTCTGCAGGTACAACAGGTGATCAAGAAGGCAAATGGGATGTTGGCCTATATCGCGAGGGGGATAGAATATAAAAGCAGGGATGTCTTGATGCACCTGTACAGGGCATTGGTGAGGCCGCAGCTGGAATACTGTGTGTAGTATTGGTCCCCTTATATGAGGAGGGATATATTGGCATTGGAGGGAGTGCAGAGAAGGTTCACCAGGTTGATACCGGAGATGAGGGGTTTGGATTATGAGGAGAGGCTGAGGAGATTGGGTTTGTACTCGTTGGAGTTTAGAAGGATGAGGGGGGATCTTATGGAGACTTATAAGATAATGCGGGGGCTGGATAGGGTGGAGGCGGAGAGATTCTTTCCACTTAGTAAGGAAGTTAAAACTAGAGGACACAGCCTCAAAATAAAGGGGGGTCGGTTTAAGACAGAGTTGAGGAGGAACTTCTTCTCCCAGAGGGTGGTGAATCTCTGGAATTCTCTGCCTACTGAGGTGGTGGAGGCTACCTCGCTGAATATGTTTAAAGCGCGGATGGATGGATTCCTGATCGGTAAGGGAATTAAGGGTTATGGGGATCAGGCGGGTAAGTGGTACTGATCCACGTCAGATCAGCCATGATCTTATTGAATGGCGGGGCAGGCTCGAGGGGCTAGATGGCCTACTCCTGCTCCTATTTCTTATGTTCTTATGTTCTTATTCCTTTCTAAATGCGCATACATCCTATCTCTAAGAATCTTCTCCAACAACTTCCCCACCATGGACGTCAAGCTCACCGGCCTATAATTACCTGGGTTATCCTTCCTTCCCTTCTTAAATAACGGGACCACATTAGCTATCCTCCAATCCTCTGGGACCTCACCTGTGTCCAGTCAGAGGCCCAGCGATTTTATCTCTCGTCTCCCTGAGCAGCCTTGAATAGATTCCATCAGGCCCTGGGGATTTGTCAGTCTTTATATTCTCTAACAAACCTAACACTTCCTCCCTTGTAATGGAGATTTTCTCCAACGGTTCAACACTCCCCTCCGAGACACTCCCAGTCAACACATCCCTCTCCTTTGTGAATACCGACGCAAAGTATTCATTTAGGATCGCCCCTACTTCTTTGGGCTCTAAGCATAATTCTCCACTTTTGTCTTTAATAAAGCCTTCGATAAGGTTCCTCATGGCAGACTGATACAGAAGGTGAAGTCATATGGGATCCGAGGGGAGCTGGTAAGATGGATACAAAACTGGCTTGGGCATAGAAAGCAGAGTAGCAGTGGAAGGGCACTTTTCTAACTGGAGGTCTGTAACAAGTAGTGTTCCACAAGGATCAGTGCTGGGATTTGGAGGAAAATGTCTGATTAGTAAATTTGCAGATGATACAAATATTGAGGGAGTAGCGGATAGTGAGGAGGATTGTCAGAGGATACAGCAGGATATAAATCGGCAGGAGACCTGGGCCGAAAGATGGCAGATGGAATTTAACCCAGACAAATGGGAGGTGATGCGATTTGGAAGGTCTCCTGCAGAAGGAAAGTATACAGTAAATGGTAGAGCCCTTAGAAACATTAGCATACAGAGGGATCTGGGCGTGTAGATCCACAGTTCCCTGACGGTGGCAACTCAGGTGGACAAGTTGGTCAAGAAGGCGATGGCATGTTGGCCTTCATCGGCCGGGGCATTGAGTATAGGAATTGGAAAATCATGTTGCAGCTGTGTGAGACTTTGGTTCGGCCACATTTGGAGTATTGTGTACAATTCTGGTCGCCACACTACCGGAAGGATGTTGATGCATTGGAAAGGGTGCAGAAGAGATTTACCAGGACGTTGCCTGGTTTGGAGGATATGGACTATGAAGAAAGGCTGAACAAACTTGGATTATTTTCATTGGAGCGTCGGAGGATGAGGGGGAACCTGATAGAGGTTTACAAGATTATGACAGGCTTGGATAGAGTGGATAGTCAGAGTCTTTTTCCCAGGGGGGTCGAAGTGACATTTACTCGGAGGCATAGGTTGAGAGTCAGAGGGGAAAAGTTTAAAAGAGATGTAAGGGGCAAGTTTTTCAAGCAGAGGGTGGTGAATGCCTGAAACGTGCTGCCGGAGGAGGTGGAAGAAGCAGATTCTATAACAACGTTCAAGAGGCACCGGGATAGATACATGAATAGGCAGGGAATAGAGGGACATGGACCACATGGAGGGAAGGAAATATGAGATTCAGAGTCAAGTTGGACAGTTTAATGGTGTCAAAGATTACGGGGAGCAGAGAGGAAAGTGGATTGAGAAAACACTCAGATCAGCCGCCATCTTCCTGAATGGCGGAGCAGGCTCCAGGGGCCGATGTTAGAATGTAACCAATGATAACATTGGATCTGTTGTAGTGACCAATGGTAACATGCTGTAAGAGTCAGCTGACCCAGTAAACGACGTAACCATAGAACATAGAACAGTACAGCACAGAACAGGCCCTTCGGCCCACGATGTTGTGCCGAGCTTTATCTGAAACAAAGATCAAGCTATCCCACTCCCTATCATCCTGGTGTGCTCCATGTGCCTATCCAATAACCGCTTAAATGTTCCTAAAGTGTCTGACTCCACTATCACTGCAGGCAGTCCATTCCACACCCCAACCACTCTCTGCGTAAAGAACCTACCTCTGATATCCGTCCTGTATCTCCCACCACGAACCCTATAGTTATGCCCCCTTGTAATAGCTCCATCCACCCGAGGAAATAGTCTTTGAACGTTCACTCTATCTATCCCCTTCATAATTTTATACACCTCTATTAAGTCTCCCCTCAGCCTCCTCCGCTCCAGAGAGAACAGCCCTAGCTCCCTCAACCTTTCCTCATATGACCTACCCTCCAAACCAGGCAGCATCCTGGTAAATCTCCTCTGCACTCTTTCCAGCGCTTCCACATCCTTCTTATAGTGAGGTGACCAGAACTGCACACAATATTCCAAATGTGGTCTCACCAAGGTCCTGTACAGTTGCAGCATAACCCCACGGCTCTTAAACTCCAACCCCCTGTTAATAAAAGCTAACACACTATAGGCCTTCTTCACAGCTCTATCCACTTGAGTGGCAACCTTTAGAGATCTATGGATATGGACCCCAAGATCTCTCTGTTCCTCCACAGTCTTCAGAACCCTACCTTTGACCCTGTAATCTACATTTAAATTAGTCCTACCAAAATGAATCACCTCACTTTTATCAGGGTTAAACTCCATTTGCCATTTTTCAGCCCAGCTTTGCATCCTATCTATGTCTCTTTGCAGCCTCCAACAGCCCTCCAACCAATGACAAAATGATGTGGCGGTCAGCTGACCAGCTAACACTGTATAAATAAGAAGCTGCTGGGGTTTGTGGAAATGTGGACTGGCCCAGGGCGAGGCCTCAGGTGTTGGAGTAATGAAGTTTCTTTATTAAACCTTTTTCTTTGATTTCTAAGTTGGAGTCGGTGTTGATTTATTTTACTGCTGACAGCTGTAGAGTTCCTTCCGCTGGATCAGAGCCGAGAGGGCTACACCTGTTCTTATTTCTTATCTTGTATGCTGCATCGGTGCCGATCTTTTGACAAACCAGTGCCCCTTCAGTAATACACTGAGAGAGTGTCAGTTTAGCTTCTGTGTTCAGGTCTTTGCAGTGGGTTCAAATGCTGAACTATTGAGTGAGAAGGATTTGCACTGAGCCCCCTGGGGGATGGTGGGAGATGACACCGAGAGAGTCGATGCTGAATTCACTGGAAGTGGGGCCTGGACTTTGCTGATTCCCTTTCCAGAGTGTTTATTTGATCAGAGGATAAATGCTGGATTATTGAAAAAACAACAAAAGTTGCTGCAAATACTCAGTAGGTCAGGCGATGTCTGTGGAGAGGAAAACAGAATTAACATTTCAGGTCGATGAATGTGCATCAGAACTGGAACAAGTTCATTTCAACCCAAATGTTCATTCTGTTTCTCTCTCTCCACAGAGATCGCTGGAGCCTCTGAGGATTTCCAGCTCCTTTTCCATTCCCCCCTCTCCAGACGAGTATTTCCAGCATTTTTGTTCTCATTTCCATTTTCCAGCTTCCGCAGTAACTTTGTTATTCAGCTGTGTGCGAGCGTCATTAAAGATCTTTTTAATGAACATTGCAGAGGTGTGTGGTGATGTGGTCATCGGAAAGGCCTTTGTACTGTGTCTGTGCTGTGATATCTCTTGAGATTGTCTCTTCTCTTAGTCTGTGTCCAGTGAAGCTCAGACTGGTTCTGACTCATCGATTAGCTGAAGCACTAAAACTGTTCAGTGTTGTTTGTCTGATTCCCTCACAGCTACTAACATCTTTGAACATTCACCCAATTTCATCAGAACTTACAATCAATAGCAGCTCTGATCACCAATGGCCCGAGCAAGGAGTCCAAGAATAAGCTACAGACACACAGGCCAGCCCATCCACTCTCCAGCCGATTCCCTCCCCAGCCGATCCCCCTCTCCAGCCGATCCCCCCTCCAGCCGATCCCCTCTCCAGGAGATCCCCCTCTCCAGCCGATCCCCTCTCCAGGAGATCCCCCTCTCCAGCCAATCCCCTCTCCAGGAGATCCCCCTCTCCAGCCGATCCCCTGTCCAGGAGATCCCCCTCTCCAGCTGATCACCCTCTCCAGGAGATCCCCAGGGCCAGCTGATTTCCAGATCAGAAGAGAGTGGATTTCTCCCAAGGGCTTTAAGAGAAGTGGCTGCTGATACAGTTGATGTGTTGGCTTTAATTTTTCCAGAATTCCCTGGATTGTGGAACAGTCCCATCCGATTGGAAAATAGTGAATGTGACTCCTCTATTCCAGAAAGGAGAGAGGCAGAGAGCTGGAAACTACAGGCCAATTACTTTAACTTTGATCGGGGAAAATCCTGGAATCTCTCATTGAGGAGGTTTTAGCAGAATGCAATAGATAATTCGAATATGATTTTCATTTCACAAACAATGTTGCTTCCGCTGGATTGCATTGTGACTTTCGAAGAAAACATCTGTTTGGGCTGTTCTCCTCGGAAAAAAGAAGGTTAAGAGGAGATTTGAGAGAGATGTTCAAAATCCTGAGGGGGCTCGGTAGAGTCGGTCGGGAGAAACTGTTCCCGCTGGGAAAAGGATCAGGAACGGGAGGACACGGATTGAAAATGATTTGCAAAAGAGGAAAGTGCGATGTGAGAAAAAAGTCCTAGTCAGAGTCACAGCATTGGAGAGAGGCCCTTTGGCCCACTGTGTCCAGGCTGCCCATTGAGCACCTGTCCATTCTCATCCCATTCCCAGCACTTGCTCTGTAATATTGTTGCCACAGCAAGAGCTCATCTAAATACTTCTTAAATGTTGTGAGACTTCCCGCTTCTGCCACTCAGGCAGCAAGTTCCAGATTCCCACCACCCTCTGTGTGAAAAGGTTTTTCTCACATCTCCTATAAATCTCCTGCCGCTTAGCTTAAATCTGTGCCCCTGGTTACTGACCTCTCTGCTAAGGGGAAAAGTTCCTTCCTATCCACGCTGTCTCTGCCTCTCAATCAGGTCCCCCCTCCCCCCTCTTCAGCCTTCTCTGTTCCAAGGAAAACAACCCCAGTCTAACCAGCCTCTCTTTATAGCTGAAATGCTCCGTCCCAGGCAGCATCCTGATGAATCTCCTCTGCACCCCCTCCAGTGCAATCACATCCTTCCTATAATGTGGTGACCAGAACTGCACACAGTGCTCCAGCTGTGGCCTCATCAAAGTTCGATACAACTCCATCGTAACCTCCCTGCTCTTCTATTCAATGCCTCGGCTAATAAAGGCAAATATTCCATATGCCTGCTAACCACCTTATCTACCTGTCCTGCTGCTTTTAGGGATCGATGGACATGGATCCCAAGGTCCCTCTGATCCCCTGTCCCAGCGTCTGACCGTTCATTGTACATTCCTTTGACTTGTAAGGGAATGTGCAATTGTAAGGGATAATTATGAGTGGGAGGCCAGTTTGTTGCTGTCGGTGTCGGGTGTGGGAGTTCATGGAGTCGCCTAGCCTCCCGGAAGTCCATATCTGCAGCTCCTGAGAGACCGCATTAGGGAACTGGAGCTGCGCCTCGATGATCTTAGTCTAGTCAGGGAAAATGAGAGGTTAATAGAGAGAAGTTACAGGCAGGTCGTCACACCAGGGCCATGGGAGGAAGACACGTGGGTCACGGTTAGGAAGGGTAAAGGTCACGTACCAGAGAGTACCCCGGTGGTTGTCCCCCTTAACAGTAAGGGATGGGTGTCAGACGGGAGAGAGGAGGGGAGAGAGCAGTCAGTGATGGGATCCCCTGTGGTTGTTCCCCTCCAAAATAAGTGTACCGTTTTGGATACTGTGGGGGGGGGGGGGGGGGGGGGGGGGGGGGGCGGAACCCTCCAGGGATAAGCCGCGGTGACCAGGTCACTGGCACGGAGTCGGGGTCTGTGGCTCAGAAGGGAAAAAGGGGGACTAGGAGAGCAATATTAGTGGGGGATGCAACAGTTAGAGGCACAGACAGGCGGTTCTGTGGGCGTGAACGAGACTCCAGGGTGGTAGTCTGCCTCCCTGGTGCCGGGGCCCTGGATGTCTCTGAGCGGGTAGGAAGCATCCTAAAGGGGGTGGGTAACCAGACAGACGTCATTGTCCACATTGGTGCAAATGACGTAGGCAGAAAGAGCAGGGAGGTCCTGAGAGAGCAATTCAGGGAGTTGGGTAGTCGGCTAAAAAGCAGGGCCTCTCGGGTAGCGATCTCTGGACTACTCCCAGTGCCACAGCTAGTGAGGCTAGGAACAGGGAGATTGTACAGCTGAATGCGTGGTTAAAGGACTGGTGCAGGAGGGAGGGTTTCAAATTCCTGCATCACTGGGAAGTCTTCAAGAGAGGATGGCACCTGTACAAGAAGGACAGGTTACACCTAAACTGGAGGGGCACGAATATCCTAGCTGGGGGTTTTGCAAGTGTAGTTCGGGTGGGTTTAAACTAATGTGGCAGGGGGGTGGGGATCAGAACAAAAGGTCAATAAGCATAGAGGCTGGGGACGAGATTGGGGCCAAGACAAGGCTATCTAAGAGGAAGAGCATTCTGGGGGAGGATGACCTCAGTGGGCCTGGAGGTCTGGAGTGCATCTGCTTCAATTCAAGGAGCGTCACGGGCAAGACAGACGAGCTTAGAGCCTTAATGCTTGCGCGGAACTTGGATGTGGTTGCAGTGACGGAGACTTGGTTAAAAGAAGGACAGGACTGGCAGCTGAATATTCCGGGGTATGGTGTGCTGGCCTTCATCAATTGAGGGATTGAGTTTAGGAGTCCGGGGATAATGATGCAGCTATATAAGACCCTCGTCAGACCCCGCTTGGAGTACTGTGCTCAGTTCTGGTCGCCTCTTACAGGAGGGATGTGGAAATGATTGAAAGGGTGCAGAGAAGATTTACACGGATGTTGCCTGGATTGGTTGGCATGCCTTATGAGGATAGGCTGAGGGAGCTCGGTCTTTTCTCCTTGGAGAGACGAAGGATGAGAGGTGACCTGATAGAGGTGTACAAGATGTTGAGAGGTATAGATCGGGTGGATTCTCAGAGGCTTTTTCCCAGGGCTGAAATGGCTGCTACGAGAGGACACAGGTTTAAGGTGCTGGGGGGTAGGTACAGGGGAGATTCAAGGGTACGTTTTTCACACAGAGGGTGGTGGGCGAGTGGAATCGGCTGCTGTCAGTGGTGGTGGAGGCAAACTCGATAGGGTCTTTTAAGAGACTTCTGGATGAGTACATGGGACTTAATAGGATTGAGGATTATAGGTAAGCCTATATATAAGCCTAGGTAGGTAGGGACATGACTGGCGCAACTTGTGGGCCGAAGGGCCTGTTTGTGCTGTATTTCTTCCATGTTCTATGTTCCGTAAGTGTGTTAGGCGAGACAGAGGAGGGGCTAGGAGAGGTGGGGGAGTAGCAATGCTGGTTAGGGAGCATATTACAGCGGTACAGAGGGTGGACAATTTGGAAGGGTCAGGTAACGAGTCACTGTGGGTGGAGCTCAGAAACAGGAAGGGCGCAGTCACTATGCTGGGGGTATACTACAGGCCTCCCAACAGCCCACGGGAAGTTGAGGAGCGGATATGTAAGGAGATTCTGGACAGGTGCAGAAAAAATAGGGTTGTTGCAGTGGGAGACTTTAATTTTCCTCACATAGACTGGAAATCGCTTAGGCCTGGGGGCCTGGACGGGGAAGAATTTATAAAATGCGTACAGGAAGGTTCTTTGGAAGAATATGTTGACAGTCCAACTAGAGAGGGGGCTATACTGGCCCGAGTACTGGGGAATGAGCCCGGTCAGGTCATCAAAGTTTCAGTGGGGGAACATGTGGCAAATAGTGACCACAATTCTGTAAACTTTAGGATAGTAATGGAAAAAGATGAGTGTTGTCCTATGGGTAAGGTGCTGAATTGGGGGAAGGCTAACTACAGCCGGATTAGGCAGGATTTGGTGGCTGTTGATTGGGAGAGGCTGTTCGAGGGTAAATCCACATCTGGCATGTGGGAGTCTTTTAAGGAGCAGTTGATAGGAGTGCAGGACAGGCATGTGCCTGTAAAGAGGAAGGATAGGAAAGGTAGGATTCGGGAGCCGTGGATAACCAGTGAAATTGTGGGTCTAATCAAAAAGAAAAAAGAGGCATACATGAGGTCCAGGCAGCTAAAAACAGATGGAGCACTGGAGGAATACAGAGAAAGTAGAAAAGAACTCAAACAGGGAGTTAGAAGGGCAAAAAGGGGTCACGAAATGTCCTTGGCAGACAGGATTAAGGAGAATCCTAAGGCATTTTATACATACGTTAGGAACAAGAGGGTTGTTAGGGAAAGAATCGGACCTCTCAGGGACAAAGGAGGGGAATTATGCTTAGAACCAAAGGAAGTAGGAGAGATCCTAAATGAATACTTTGCATCAGTATTCACAAAGGAGAGGGACATGTTGACTGGTATTGTCTCAGAGAGATGTGTTGACCCGTTAGAAAACATCTCAATTACAAGGGAGGGAGTGTTAGGTTTTTTAGGAAACATTAAGACAGACAAATCCCCAGGGCCAGATGGCATCTATCGTAGACTCCTCAGGGAAGCAAGAGATGAAATTGCTGGGCCTCTAACAGAAATCTTTGTCTCTTCACTGGACACAGGTGAGATCCCAGAGGATTGGAGGATAGCAAATGTGGTCCCGTTGTTTAAGAAGGGTAGCAAGGATAACCCGGGTAATTATAGGCCGGTGAGCTTGACGTCTGTGGTAGGGAAATTGTTGGAGAAGATTCTTAGAGATAGGATATATGCGCATTTAGAACTGAATAATCTCATTAGCGATAGACAGCATGGTTTTGTTCGAGGGAGGTCATGCCTCACAAATTTGGTTGAGTTTTTGAGGAGGTGACAAAAACGATTGACGAGGGAAGGGCCGTGGATGTCATCTATATGGATTTTAGTAAAGCGTTTGACAAGGTCCCTCATGGCAGGCTGGTGCAAAAGGTTAAATCTCACGGGATAAAAGGTGAGCTAGCTGGATGGTTGGAGAACTAGCTTAGCCATAGGAGACAAAGGGTAGCAGTGGAGGGGTCTTTTTCCAGTTGGAGATCTGTGTCTAGTGGACTTCCGCAGGGCTCCTTAGTGGGACCTCTGCTGTTTGTGATATATATAAATGATTTGGAGGAAGATGTAGCTGGTGTGATCAGTAAGTTTGCGGATGACATGAAGATTGCTGGAGTTGCGGATAGTGATGAAGATTGTCAGAGAATACAGCAGGATATAGATAGGCTGGAACATTGGGCGGAGAAATGGCAGATGGAATTTAATCCAGATAAATGCGAAGTGATGCATTTCAGTAGATCTAATGTAAGGGGGAGCTATACAATAAATGGCAGAACCATCAGGAGGATTGACACACAGAGGGACCTGGGTGTACAAGTCCACAGATCCTTAAAGGTGGCAGCACAGGTGGAGAGGTGGTGAAGAAGGCATATGGCTTGCTTGCCTTTATTGGACGGGGCATAGAATATAAAAGTTGGCATATGATGTTGCAGCTGTATAGAACGCTGGTAATACCACATTTGGAATACTGTGTCCAGTTCTGGTCGCCACATTACCAGAAGGACGTAGAGGCTTTGGAGAGATTACAGAAAAGGTTAACCAGGATGTTACCTGGTATGGAGGATCTGAGCTATGAGGAGAGGTTGGGTAAACTGGGGTTGTTCTCCCTGGAAAGACGGAGGATGAGGGGCGACCTAATAGACGTGTATAAAATTATGAAGGACATAGATAGGGTGAACAGTGGGAGGCTTTTACCCAGGTCGGAGGTGACGAACACAAGGGGTCACAGGTTCAAGGTGAGGGGGGCAAGGTTCAACACAGATGTCAGGGGGACATATTTTACACAGAGGGTGGTGGGGGCCTGGAATGCACTCCCAAGCAAGGTGATTGAGGCGGACACGCTGAGATCGTTTAAGACTCATCTCGATAGCCACATGAACAGACTGGGAATAGAGGGATACAAACGAATGATCTAGTTGGGTACATGAGCGGCACAGGCTTGGAGGGCCGAAGGGCCTGTTCCTGTGCTGTATTGTTCTTTGTTTGTTCATTGTTAGCCTTCCTAAAATGTCTGGGAGAGTGGGGGAGGCAGGTTCAATCGAGGCATTCAACAGAAACAATGTGGAGGGGTCTGTGGAAAAGGCAGGAGAATGGCACTAGATCATGTTGCTCATTTGGAGAGCCAGTGTGGACACGATGGGCTGAATGGCCTTCCTCTGCAGGAACAATTCTGTGATATTTCTGGGGAAGTTTTCCTGCAGTTGTACAGGGTGTTGATGATATCTGAAGTGGAGCATTGCGGACAGCTTGGTCTCCTTACCTGAGAAAAAACATAATTGGATTGGAAACAGTTCAGAGAGGGTTCACTCGGCTGATTCTGGGGATGGGGTTATTTTGGGAGCTGTATTCAATGGAGTTTAGAGGAATGATGAACTTAATGAAACAAATAAGATTCTGAGGGCCTGATGGGCTGGATACTGAGACGATGCTTCATCCTGTGGAAGGGACTAGAATGAGGGGGCAACATTTGAAAATAAGGGGTCTCCCGTTGATGGTGGAGGTGAGAGTATTTATTTTCTCTCTCGGAACGCTATTCATCTAAGGAATTCTCTCCAGTCGTGCCCGCTACAATTCCCGTGGCAAGTGGGACAGGAATATTCTGCCCTTAGAAACCTCTTTTCTTCCTCAACACATTCAGTGATTTGCCTTCCACAGCTTCACCCCCCCCCCCCCCCCCCCCCGAGTGAAGGATTTCTCCTCATCTCAGTCTGAAATGCCCCCTCCCCATATCCTGTGACTGTGACCCCCTTGTCTAGACCCCCCCGACCTCCCCAACCCCCAGCCAGAGGATACAACATCCCTGTATTCAGTCTGTCCAGTCCTGCCAAAGTTTTATATGTTTCAATGAGATCCCCTCTCATTTTTCTAAACTCCAATGAATACAGGCCCAGCCAACCCAATCTCTCCCCAGATAACATTCCTGCCACCCCTGGAATCAATCTGGTGAACCTTCGCTGTGCTTCCTCTATGGCAAGTCTATCCTTCCTTAGATAAAGAGACCAGAACTGCACACAATACTCCAGATGTGGTCTCATCAAGGTTCTGTACAGCTGCAGTAATATACCCTTGCTCCTGTACTCAAATCCTCTTGCAATGAAGGCCAACATACCATTTGCCTTCCTAATGCTTGCTGTACCCGTATTCTTGCTTTTAATGAGAAGTCTGACAACACCAGGTTAAAGTCCAACAGGTTTATTTGGAATCACGAGCTTTCGGAGCACTGTTCCTTCCTCAGGTTAGTGAAGAGGTGGGTTCACAAACAGGGCTTATATAGACAGAGACACAATTGCAAGATAATGGTTGGAATTCGAGTCTTTCCAGGCAATCAAGTCTTTACAGGTGCAGGCATCACATTTTTAATGAGTGAGGGGGGAGTTAGTGAGGGGGGAGTGAGTGAGGGGATAGTGAGTGAGGGGGGAGTGAGTGAGGGAGGGGAATGAGAGTGAGGGGGGAGTGAGTGAGGGGGTAGTGAGTGAGGGGATAGTGAGTGAGGGGGGAGTGAGTGAGGGGGGAGTGAGTGAGGGAGGGGAATGAGAGTGAGGGGGGAGTGAGTGAGGGGGAGTGAGTGAGGGGGTAGTGAGTGAGGGGATAGTGAGTGAGGGGGGAGTGAGTGAGGGGGTAGTGAGTGAGGGGGGAGTGAGTGAGGGGGGAGTGAGTGAGGGGGGAGTGAGTGAGGGGGGAGTGAGTGAGGGGAATGAGAGTGAGGGGGGAGAGAAGAGTGATTGAGGGGAGAGAGAATGAGGGTGGGTGGAGTGAGGGAGAGGAGTGAGGGGGGAGCAGCCACACAGGCTGCGGAGTGTTCCCATTCCACCCGCCACGGGAAGCGTGTAGTGGCCGCGACACGGACCATGCGAAGGTCCATTGACCTCAGACGGAATTTTCCGGTCTTGGGGCGAGTGAATACCAAGGAGGTTTGCAGTGAGTGCGAGTGTTTGGGCGATGGGGCTGTTGGTCTGGGCAGAATGAGGTGATTCTGGAGAATGTTTCATGGAATAACTCGAACGAGAACATTTTGTGAAACTGCTGAACAGACACTTCCGCTGATTCCTGAACAAAACTTTCTCTCTGCATCTTGTTAATCAATTAAACTAGTAGCAAACTGACTCAGCAAGATCAATGCAGAAATGGAAATGATCCAGAATGGGAACAGCAGCAACGATGAAAGGTTAAACAGACTGCCCGAGACTGAGTACTTCACCAACTTCACCGACTATACTGACATCCTAAAACTCAGCACACCCCCAGCAAGAAATGTACTCACCCTGGGAAAACTGCCCCACTGAGACTGACTGACAGACAGACTGACTGACTGACTGACTGACAGACTGACTGACTGACAGACAGACAGACTGACTGACTGACAGACTGACTGACTGACAGACAGACAGACTGACTGACTGACTGACAGACTGACTGACTGACAGACAGACAGACTGACTGACTGACAGACAGACTGACTGACTGACTGACAGACTGACTGACTGACAGACAGACTGACTGACTGACAGACAGACAGACTGACTGACAGACAGACAGACAGACTGACTGACAGACAGACAGACTGACAGAGATACCGTGATGTTTGTGTACCTTTAAGAGATTTTTAAAGACCATGTTTTCTGCAGCTGTGGGCTCTGTGTTGCTGGGCTGTCTGTGGAAGCCCTTTTATTGCTCCTTAGTGATTTAAATGGGGTTGTTTATTTTTATTTTGGGATCTTTTATGACCCTGCCTTGTTAGGAGGAAGGTCATGTTTCCGAGCAGTTTTTTTTTCCGAGTGAATTTAAGGTTTCATTTTGTTGTTGGGCTGCAGTTGGGGTTTAGGGGAGAGTGGACATCAGACTGAAAGCACTGTCTCTCTCTCCCTGGTTTTTGGAAATTCTGCTGGTTAGCTGAAAGCAAGGCTTCTTGCCTTCCTGTAGTAGAGAACCTGCTGTGAGTGGCTCGACCAGAGTCTCTCCCTGGTGTTCTGGGAAGGTGCTCTGACTCCAAGCCTGTGTGTGGGTGCCTCAAGAGAACTGCAGCATTCAACCAAAGGACTCAGTACCAGTATCACGTGAGCATTGGTCCTTGCTGTGTTAAACCTGTGGAAAGGGTTTTTGTCTATGGGAAGTTTTTGTTTGATTTTAGATATATTTGTTAAGGGTTATACATTATTGTGTTGTTTTGTTTATGTTTGTAATTGATAAAGGTTCTTGCTAATTTTCTTACATATTAATTGTATTCTGAAATAAACTTTGTTTGATGAAAGCTCCCTCGTGGCTCATATGAATCATACCTGAAGTGAAACCCATCATGCTTATCCTCGCCACATTCAAGATGCAAAACTTATGATTCAGGCGGCTCCATAAAACACTTTGGAGTTTCTGACCTGAATTGTAATAATTCACCAACGGATGGACAAAGATACACAGATAGACACATACACACACATGCCCCACACAGATACAGGCACATACACACAGATACAGGCATGCACACAGATACAGGCACATACACACAGATACAGGCATACACACAGATACAGGCATGCACACAGATACAGGCACATACACACAGATACAGGCACATACACACAGATACAGGCACATACACACAGATACAGGCACATACACACAGATACAGGCACATACACACAGATACAGGCACATACACACAGATACAGGCACATACACACAGATACAGGCACATACACACAGATACAGGCACATACACAGATACAGGCACATACACACAGATACAGGCACATACACAGATACAGGCACATACACAGATACAGGCACATACACAGATACAGGCACACACACCGATACAGGCACACACACACATGCAGATATAGGCCACACATACACGCAGATATAAGCCACACACACACGCAGATATAGGCCACACACAGACACACACACACACAGACACACACACAGACACAGGCACACACACACAGACACAGATACAGGCACATACACACAGATACAGGCACACACACACACGCAGATATAGGCCACACACGCACAAACGCACACACAGACACAGGCACACACACACACACACAGACACAGGCACACACACACACACAGACACAGGCACACACACACACACACAAATACAGGCACACACCTGCAGCCACAATTCAGCCTCTAACTTGCAGCAATCTTATAGGGACCCTGCAAGGCAGTGACAGGCCATGTCAACAAAGAAAATGAGAGAACTCTTAGAATCATACAATGCAGAAGGAGGCCCTTCGGCTCACCGAGCCTGAACTGACCACAATCCCACCTGAGTCCCCCTGACACTAAGGGGCAATTTATCATGGCCAATGCACCTAATCGCTGGAAAGGCGGCGGCTAAGAGGGGATCTTATTGAAACATATAAGATGATTAGAGGTTTAGATAGGGTGGATAGTGATAGCCTTTTTCCTCTGATGGAGAAATCCAGCACGAGGGGGCATGGCTTTAAATTGAGGGGGGGTAGTTATAGAACCGATGTCAGGGGTAGGTTCTTTACCCAGAGGGTGGTGAGGGATTGGAATGCCCTGCCAGCATCAGTAGTAAATGCGCCTAGTTTGGGGGCGTTTAAGAGATCCGTAGATAGGTTCATGGACGAAAAGAAATTGGTTTAGGTTGGAGGGTCACAGTTTTTTTTTTTAACTGGTCGGTGCAACATCGTGGGCCGAAGGGCCTGTTCTGCGCTGTAATGTTCTATGTTCTATGTTCTATGTTCTAACCCACACATCTTTGGACTGTGGGAGGAAACCGGAGCACCCGGAGGAAACCCACGCAGACACAGGGAGAATGTGCAGACTCCGCACAGACAGTGACCCAAGCCGGGAAACGAACCGGGGTCCCTGGCGCTGTGAAGCAGCAGTGCTAACCACTGTGCTATCGTGGTGCTCATTGGCCATGATCTTACTGAGCGGTCATGAGGAGGTGATGACCTAGTGGGATTATTGGTGACTTAATAGAGGCATACAAGATGATCAGAGGATTAGATAGGGTGGATAGTGAGAGCCTTTTTACTCGGATGGTGTTGGCTAGCACAAGGGGACATAGCTTTAAATTGAGGGGTGAGAGATATAGGACTGATGTTAAAGGTAGGTTCTTTACTCAGAGAGTAGTAAGGGCGTGGAATGCCCTGCCTGCAGCAGTGGTGGACTCGTCAACGTTGAGAGCGTTCAAGTGGATATTGGATAAACACATGGATGATATTGGAATAGTGTAGATTAGAGGAGCTTTAGATTGGTACCACTGGTCGGCGCAACATCGAGGGCCGAAGGGCCTGTACTGCGCTGTAATGTTCTATGTTCTATTGCTAGACTTAATCCAAAAACTCAGCTAATGCTCTGAAGACCCGGGTTCAAATCCCACCACGGCAGATGGTGGAATTCGAATTTGGTTGAAAAAATTCCAGAATTAAGAATCTACCGATGACCATGAAATCATTGTCAATTGTTGGAAAAACCCATCTGGTTCATTAATGTCCTTTAGGGAAGGAAATCTGCTGTCCTTACCCGGTCTGGCCTACATGTGACCATGATGTGGAGATGCCGGCGTTGGACTGGGGTAAGCACAGAAAGAAGTCTCACAACACCAGGTTAAAGTCCAACAGGTTTATTTGGTAGCACAAACCGCAAGCTTTCGGAGCGCTGCTCCTTCATCAGGTGAGTGGGAGTTGTGTTCACAAACAGGACATATATAGACACAAACTCAATTTACAAAATAATGGTTAGAATGCGAGTCTTTGCAGGTAATCAAGTCTTAAAGGTACAGACAATGTGAGTGGAGAGAGGGTTAAGCACAGGTTACAGAGATGTGTATTGTCTCCAGCCAGGACAGTTAGTGAGACTCTGCAAGTCCAGGCAAGTCGTGGGGGTTACAGATAGTGTGACATGAACCCAAGATCCCGGTTGAGGCCGTCCTCATGTGTGTGGAACTTGGCTATCAGTTTCTGCTCAGCGACTCTGCGCTGTTGTGTGTTGTGAAGGCCGCCTTGGAGAACGCTTACCCGAAGGTCAGTGACCGAATGTCCGTGACCGCTGAAGTGCTCCCCCACAGGAAGAGAACACTCCTGCCTGGTGATTGTCGAGTGGTGTTCATTCATCCGTTGTCGTAGCGTCTGCATGGTTTCCCCAATGTACCATGCCTCGGGACATCCTTTCCTGCAGCGTATCAGGTAGACAACGTTGGCCGAGTTGCAAGAGTATGTACCGTGTACCTGGTGGATGATGGCATCCATGTCGATGATCCGGCACATCTTGCAGAGGTTGCTGTGGCAGGGTTGTGTGGTGCCGTGGTCATTGTTCTCCTGAAGGCTGGGTAGTTTGCTGCGGACAATGGTCTGTTTGAGGTTGTGCGGTTGTTTGAAGGCAAGAAGTGGGGGTGTGGGGATGGCCTTGGCGAGATGTTCGTCTTCATCAATGAAATAAAAGAACACACCCGTCAACTCAACAGACTGATCAAGACCTTTGATCCGGACCTTCAGAGCACCCTCCGTGCTCTCATCCCACATACTCCCCGAGTTGGAGATCTCTACTGCCTCCCGAAGATACACAAGGCAAACACACCCGGCCGTCCCATCGTTTCAGGCAATGGGACCCTGTGCGAGAACCTCTCCGGCTACGTCGAGGGCATCCTGAAACCCATTGTACAAAGAACCCCCAGCTTTTGTCGTGACACTACGGACTTCCTACAGAAACTCAGCACACATGGAGCAGTTGAACCAGGAGCACTCCTCGTCACAATGGATGTCTCGGCACTCTACACCAGCATCCCCCACGATGATGGCATTGCTGCAACGGCCTCAGTACTCAATGCCGTCAACTGCCAGTTTCCAGATGCAATTTTACATCTCATCCGCTTCATCCTGGACCACAACGCCTTCACCTTCAACAACCAGTTCTTCATCCAGACACACGGAACAGCCATGGGGACCAAATTCGCACCTCAATATGCCAACATCTTCATGCACAGGTTCGAACAAGACTTCTTCACTGCACAGGACCTTCAACCGATGCTATACACTAGATACATCGATGATATTTTCTTCCTTTGGACTCATGGTGAGCAATCACTGAAACAACTATATGATGACATCAACAAGTTCCATCCCACCATCAGACTCACCATAGACTACTCTCCGGAATCGGTTGCATTCTTGGACACACGCATCTCCATTAAGGACGGTCACCTCAGCACCTCACTGTACCGCAAGCCCACGGATAACCTCACGATGCTCCACTTCTCCAGCTTCCACCCTAAACACGTTAAAGAAGCCATCCCCTACGGACAAGCCCTCCGTATACACAGGATCTGCTCGGATGAGGAGGATCGCAACAGACACCTCCAGACGCTGAAAGATGCCCTCATAAGAACAGGATATGGCGCTCGACTCATCGATCGACGGTTCCGACGCGTCACAGCGAAAAACTGCACCGACCTCCTCAGAAGACAAACACGGGACACAGTGGACAGAGTACCCTTCGTCATCCAGTACTTCCCCGGAGCGGAGAAGCTACGGCATCTCCTCCGGAGCCTTCAACATGTCATCGATGAAGACGAACATCTCGCCAAGGCCATCCCCACACCCCCACTTCTTGCCTTCAAACAACTGCACAACCTCAAACAGACCATTGTCCGCAGCAAACTACCCAGCCTTCAGGAGAACAGTGACCACGACACCACACAACCCTGCCACAGCAACCTCTGCAAGACGTGCCGGATCATCGACACGGATGCCATCATCTCACGTGAGAACACCATCCACCAGGTACACAGTACATACTCTTGCAACTCGGCCAACGTTGTCTACCTGATACGCTGCAGGAAAGGATGTCCCGAGGCATGGTACATTGGGGAAACCATGCAGACGCTACGACAACGGATGAATGAACACCGCTCCACAATCACCAGGCAAGACTGTTCTCTTCCTGTTGGGGAGGACTTCAGCGGTCACGGGCATTCGGCCTCTGATCTTCGGGTAAGCGTTCTCCAAGGCGGCCTTCACGACACACGACACCGCAGGGTCGCTGAGCAGAGACTGATAGCCAAGTTCCGCACACATGAGGACGGCCTCAACCGGGATCTTGGATTCATGTCACACTATCCGTAACCCCCACGACTTGCCTGGGCTTGCAAAATCTCACTAACTGTCCTGGCTGGAGACAACACACATCTCTTTAACCTGTGCTTAACCCTCTCTCCACTCACATTGTCTGTACCTTTAAGACTTGATCACCTGTAAAGACTCGCATTCCAATCATTATCTTGTAAATTGAGTTTGTGTCTTTATATGCCCTGTTTGTGAACAGAACTCCCACTCACCTGACGAAGGAGCAGCGCTCCGAAAGCTTGTGGTTTGTGCTACCAAATAAACCAGTTGGACTTTAACCTGGTGTTGTGAGACTCCTACATGTGACTCCAGGGCCACAGCAATGTGGGTGACTTTCAACTGCCCTCCAAGGGCAACTAGGGATGGGCAATAAATGCTGTCCCAGCCGGCGACGCCCATGTCCGAGGAATGAATAAAAAGAAGCAGCTGATTGGCCTTCTCCTGTTTCAGATTCCATATTTAATCTCCTCACTGCAGGAAACCCCCTTCTCCCAGAAAGAACTCATTGTCTATTCCGATATTCCTAGATTCAGCATTCCCTCTCATTGTGATTTCTGATCAATCGGAATGTGTTTTGTCTCTCGGTATTTTAATGAGATGTGAGATTTGTGCAAACTTCACTCATTGCTGTCAATCAATGGGATGTTCAGTTCAAAGCTCTCAGACCCAGTGCTGGAGAGATCAAAGTCTCAATCTGATCTCCGAAACAAAGCCATGAGGAATCGGTGGCCCTTGGGATCATTTCCAACATTCAGACCAACAGCCAAACCTCCAGGAATTGATTCCAGTAAGTAAATAAGGAAAAGGTTACATCCCAGTCACAGACACTGGTGAATATGAGAGATTCCCAATTTTCTCAAGCTCTCTGCAAAAGCCACAGTCTCTGGACCCGATTTCACCCTCGTGCTGCACCTGTTTTCGGTAAAGTTGGGTGTGAGGTGAGTAGTGCAATCCGCACCCGCCTCCGCACCGGTTCCCCCTTTACCAAGGCCCGAAAATGGCCGCGATCGGTCCTGCGCCCGAAACGGGTGCAACAGCCAATTAAACGCATTTAAATTGATTGAATGGGCTGCACTCCCAGCTTTACCAGCACTTCCCCCTTTCCCACCGCATTCCCCAATCCAGAATCGGCATGAAACAGACATGCTCCATAGAAGTCCGATCCAGGCGCTCCAGTTAGTGAGGAGGTAGGTGCCGAGCGTCTGACGGCTCCCTGCTTGAGATCGGTGGGGTGGGGGGGGGGGGGGGGGGGGGGTTGGGGGGATAAGGGGGTCAGTAATGTTGTGGGGGTGGGGCAATATCTGTGGGGTCCAGGGGGAGGCAGTGTCCAGCCCAGGAGCGGTGTGGCAGGGGAGCAGCATTCTATCATTTGTTTTCTGCACATGCGCAGTTGGAGGCGCCAATCGGAACTGCAGGGTTTTGGGTGCAGTAAGCCCCGCCCACAGGCTTCTGCAGCGCAATTCAGAATCACAGATATCTTTGCAGACAGAGTGCGTATGGGGGCACCTGAGAACGGGTCTAAAAGTCGGATCTGAAACATTCCCAGTTTCAAGTCCACCCAGCACTTAGAATTGAAATTGGGATCACAAAATCCTTCAAATCAGATTCAACACACCAACCTCACTCAAAACCAGATACAGCACTGGGTTAGATACAGAGTAAAGCTCCATCTACACTGTCCCCATCAAACGCTCCCAGGACAGGTACAGCATAGGGTTAGATACAGAGTAAAGCTCCCTCTACACTGACCCCATCAAACACTCCCAGGACAGGTACAGCACAGGGTTAGATACAGAGTAAATCTCCATCTACACTCTCCCCATCAAACACTCCCAGGACAGGTACAGCATAGGGTTAGATACAGTGTAAAGCTCCCTCTACACTGTCCCCATCAAACGCTCCCAGGACAGGTACAGCACGGGGTTAGATACAGAGAAAAACTCCATTTACACTGTCCCCATCAAACACTCTCAGGACAGGTACAGCACGGGGTTAGATACAGAGTAAAGCTCCCTCTACACCATCCTCATCAAACACTCCCAGGGCAGGTACAGCATGCGGTTAGATACAGAGTAAACTCCCTCTACACTGTCCCCCATCAAACACTCCCAGGACAGGTTCAGTACGGGGTTAGATACAGAATAAAGCTTCCTTTACACTGTCCCCCATCAAACACTCCCAGGACAGGTACAGCATGGGGTTAGATACAGAGTAAAGCTCCCTTCACACTGTCCCCATCAAACACTGTAAGAAGTCTCACAACTGGCTGGAGACAATACACATCTCTTTAACCTGTGCTTAACCCTCTCTCCACTCACATTGTCTGTACCTTTAAGACTTGATTACCTGTAAAGACTCGCATTCCAACCATTATCTTGTAAATTGAGTTTGTGTCTTTATATGCCCTGTTTGTGAACAGAACTCCCACTTACCTGATGAAGGAGCAGCGCCCCGAAAGCTTGTGACGTTTGCTACCAAATAAACCTGTTGGACTTTAACCTGGTGTTGTGAGACTTCTTACTGTGTTTACCCCCGTCCAACGCCGGCATCTCCACATCATGACTCCCATCAAACACTCCCAGGACAGGGACAGCACGGGGTTGGATACAGAGTAAAGCTCCCTCTACACTGTCCCCATCAAACACTCCCAGGACAGGTACAGCACGGCGTTAGATACAGAGTAAAGCTCCCTCTACACTGTCCCCATCAAACACTCCCAGGACAGGGACAGCACGGGGTTAGCTACAGAGTAAAGCACCCTCTACACTGTCCCCATCAAACACTCCCAGGGCAGGTACAGTGCGGAGTTAGATACAGAGTAAAGCTCCCTCTGCACTGTCCCCCATCAAACACTCCCAGGCCAGGTACAGCGCGGGGTTAGATACAGAGTAAAGTTCTCTCTACACTGTCCCCCATCAAACACTCCCAGGACAGGGACAGCACGGGTTAGATACAGAGTAAAGCTCCCTCTACACTGTCCCCATCAAACACTCCCAGGACAGGGACAGCACGGGGTTAGATACAGAGTAAAGCTCCCTCTACACTGTCCCCATCAAACACTCCCAGGACAGGGACAGCAGGGGGTTAGACACAGAGTAAAGCACCCTCTACACTGTCCCCATCAAACACTCCCAGGACAGGTACAGCACGGGGTTAGATACAGAGTAAAGCTCCCTCTACACTGTCCCCATCAAACACTCCCAGGACAGGGACAGCAGGGGGTTCGCTACAGTCAACATGGTTTTATGAAAGGTATATCATGTTTGACAAATTTGCTCAAACTCTTTGAGGATTTAACAGAGAGAATAGATGGAGGAGAACCTGTAGATGTGTATTTAGATTTCCAAAAGGTAATTGACAAAGTGCCACATAAGAAGTTGGTGCTCAAAGTAAAAGGCCATGGAATTGGAGGCAGTGTGTTAGCATGGATTGAAAACTGGCCGTCACATAGAAAACTGAGAGTTGACACCAATGGGTCCTTTTCAGAGTGGAAAGATGTAACTAGCAGAGTGTCGCAGGGATCGGTTCTTGGCCCAGAATCGTTCACTATTTACATTAATGACCTTTAGGAAGGAACAGAATGTAAGCTTTCCAGATTTGCCGATGATATGAAGATAAGTGGAAGGGCTGGTTGTGATGAAGATGTTGTGATCCTGCAGTGGGAGATAGATTGGGTGACTGGGCGAAAACCTGGAAAATGGAGTTCAATGTGGGGAAGTGTAAGGTCATGCACTTTGATTCGGGGAGCCAAAAGGCAAATTATTATCTAAATGGAGAGAGTCTGCAGATGAGTGAAGTGCAGAGGGATCTGGGTGTTCGAGTGCATGAATCACAAAAACTAGCAAGCAGGTCCAACAAATAGTTGAGAAGGCAAATGGTATTTTAGCCTTTATTGCAAAGGGGTTGGAATTTAAGAATAGGGAGGTTTTGTTACAATTGTTACAGGGTGTTGGTGAGGCCTCACCTGGAACACTGCATACAGTTTTGATCCCCTTACTTTAAAAAGATATCGTAACATTGGAGGCAGTCCAAAGGAGATTCACCAGGCTAATTCCTGGGATGAGAGGGTTGTCCTATCAAGACAGACTAAATAGTCTGGGTCTGTATTCCTTGGAGTTTAGAAGAGTGAGGGGTGACCTTATTCAAGCCTATAAGGTCCTGAAGGACAGGATAGATGGTGAGATGTTTTCACTTGTGGGAGAGTCTTGAACAAGGGGACATGGGACGTTTCTTTTTGTTGGAGAATCTCGAACCATGGGTCACTGTTTAAAATTATTATTCATTTCAGGCAGAGACAATGAGAACATTTTTCTTTCAGATGGTCGTGATTCTCTGAACTCTAAGGTTCAGAGGGATCGGGGTGTCCTCGTGCATCAGTCACAAGAGGTTAGCATTCAAGTGCAGCATGTAGTTAAAAAGGCTAATGGAATGCTTTCCTTTATTACCTGAGGAATTGAACATAAAAGGAAGGATGTTGTGCCTCAGTTATCCAGGGAACTGATGGACACCACAAATCGAAAATTGTCTGCAGTTTTGGTCTCCTTACTTCAGGAAGGATGTAAGTGTGTTGGAGGTGGTTCAGAGGATTTTTAAAAATTAATTTGTGGGACATGTACATCACTGGCTGGCCAGCATTTGTTGCCCATCCCTAGTTGTCCCTGAGAAGGTGGTGGTGAGCTGCCTTCTTGAATCGCTGCAGTTCACGTGCTGTGGGTTGTCCCACAATGCCGTTAGGGAGGGAATTCCAGGATTTTGACCCAGCGACTGTGAAGGAACGGCGATATATTTCCAAGTCAGGATGGTGAGTGGCTGGAGGGGAACTTGCAGGTGGTGGTGTTCCCATGTATCTGCTACCCTTGTCCTTTTAGATGGAAGTGGTCGTGGGTTGGAAGGTGCTGTCTCAGGATCTTTGGTGAATTGCTGCAGTGCATCTTGTAGATGGTACACACTGCTGCTACTGAGTGTCGGTGGTGGAGGGAGTGAATGTTTGTGGATGTGGTGTCAATCAAGCGGGGCTGCTTTGTCCTGGATGGTGTCGAGCTTCTTGAGTGTTGTTGGAGCTGCACCCATCCAGGCGAGTGGGGAGTATTCCATTCCTGACTTGTGCCTTGTAGATTTTGGACAGGCTTTGGGGAGTCAGGAAGTGAGTTACTCACCACAGTATTCCTAGCCTCTCACCTGCTCTTGTAGCCACTGTGTTTATGTGGTGAGTCCAGTTGAGTTTCTGGTCAATGGTAACACCATT
This sequence comes from Mustelus asterias, assembly GCF_964213995.1. Classification (NCBI taxonomy): domain Eukaryota; kingdom Metazoa; phylum Chordata; class Chondrichthyes; order Carcharhiniformes; family Triakidae; genus Mustelus; species Mustelus asterias. The sequence goes on along the minus strand of NW_027591472.1, from coordinate 2,134 downwards.
GAATGTCAAGGGGCGGTGGTTAGAATGTCACTTATTGGAGATGGTCATTGCCTGGCATTTGTGTTGTGCGAATGTTACTTGCCACTTGTCAGCCCAAGCCTGGATATTGTCCCGGTTTTGTTGCAGTTGAACATGGACTGCTTCAGTAACTGAGGAGTTGCGAATGGTGCTGAACATTGTGCAATCATCGGCGAACATCCCCACTTCTGACCTTATGATGGAGGGAAGGTGATTGATGAAGCAGCTGAAGATGGTTGGGTCGAGGACACTGACCCTGAGGGACTCCTGCAGTGATGTCCTGGAGCTGAGATGATTGACCTCCAACCAACACAACCATCTTCCTCTGTGCCGGGTGTGACTCCAACCAGCAGAGAGTTTTCCCCCTGATTCCCATTGGTTCCAGTTTTGCCAGGGCTCCTTGATGCCACACCCGGTCGAATGCAGCCTTGATGTCAAGGGCTGTCGCTCTCACCTCACCTCTGATATTCAGCTCTTTTGTCCATGTTTGAACCAAGGCTGTAATGAGGTCAGGAGCTGAGTGACGCTGGCGAAACCCAAACTGAGCCTCACTGAGCAGTTTATTGCTGAGCAGGTGCCCTGATAGATTGATAGCTGGAATGAGGAACGATTGGACAGACTGGGCTTGTTTCCAGTGGAGTTTGGAAGAATGAGAGGTGATTTGATTGAAGTTTAAAAGTTATTGACAATGTGGATGTGGAAAGGATGTTTCCTCGTGTGGGTGAAGCGGAATCTTTAGGACAGAGATAAGGAGAATTTCTCCGTCTCAGAGGGTTCTGTGAGTTGGGAACTCTGTCTCAGAGAGCGGTGGAGGTGGGGGGGAGGCGGGGGGGGGGGGGGGGGGGGGGGTCACTGAATATTTTTAAGGCGGAAGTGGATAGATTCTTGTTAGGAAAAGGAGGGAATGGGAATGTGAATCTCAATGCAAATATTTTTTAAAATTCATTTGTGGGACATGGGTGTCGCTGGCTGGCCAGCATTCCAGAGGCAGTCGAGAGTCAACCACATTGGTGTGGCTCTGGAGTCACATGTAGGCCAGACCGGGTAAGGACGGCAGATTTCCTTCCCTAAGGACATTAGTGACCCAGATGGGGTTTTCCAAAAATCAACAATGGTTTCATGGTCATCAGTAGATTCTTAATCCCAGATATATTTTATTGAATTCAAATTCGACCGTCTGCCGTGGTGGGATTTGTACCCGGGTCCCCTGAACATTAGCTGAGTTTCTGGTCTAGCAAGAATACCACTGGGCCATTGCTGCTCCTAAGTTCAGCCATGATTTTTTGAAATGGTGAAGCAGGTTTGAGGGGCAGAATGGCTGAATTTTATTCCTATTTTGTGCATTCACTTGCACTGCATCTCTGACCTTACATGTGATTCCACTTTAAAAAGAATGCAATTGTTTGGAATGTGCTTTGGGAAGTGAAAGGCGATATACAAATGCAGGTCTCTCTATGACTGAGCCCAGCTGAGTGTTGCTTGTGTCCGAGTGGGCACAGTGTCTTTGCGAAGGTACAGTCAGTAGTTGCAGCCAATGTCTCCCATTCCGGGCGGATGGAGCAGTTAGTTGCTGCAGGTGACTGATTGTGTGACTATAATTGGTGAGGTAGACTCTGCAATCTTACTCTGACAGAACATGTTCCTTTTGTACTTTCCTAAACAACTGCATTTCCCTTTCGACGTCCTGTGACTGGTCCAACGCCATGCCATTTGCTGATTGCATTAGCTAATGATACTCTGACTTTAATTGGTGCCAGTTTGCTGAATAGGAGGCTCTCTCTGCTGGAGCACATTGCTGTTTCAAAAGAGGACTGAACCGTCCCTTTGTTCTAAAATAGCAGCTTAATGCTGTGTGTGCTTGATAATAAGCAGTGCCTACTGCTCCAGCTGAATTTCAATGAAGGAACTATTGTTATCTGTGCCAAGCTCAGGCTGAAACCCATTTCAGGCAGTCACCAGATCAGAAATTAAAGTTATTAAAATGTTGTTGCTTTCCCTCTCTTTCCCTCTCTCTCCCTCTCTCTCTCCCTCTTTCCCTCCCTCTCTCTCTCCCTCTCCTGCTCTCCCTCTCTCTCCCTTTCCTTCTCTCCCTCTCTCCCTCCCTCTCCCTCCCTCC